>NC_139577.1:17166852-17461852 GCF_946808225.1 Silurus aristotelis | reverse complement strand
TTAACAAATGTACATAGAATGTAGTGTAAAGAAATGTATATTGTCACCTTTTTGATTGTCCCCTCAGCATATTTTTTTAAATGCTAGAACAAGCGATCTGGGTGAGATTTTGCTTAAATTTTGCTTAAATATATAACACATCAGATAAACCTGTAAATTTTAGAAATTCATGTACAGTAAGAGAAAATAAACTTTTACCATGAAAGGGTATTTCTGCCTTATACACAAGGGTATATTTACCCTTTATGCACATACAGAACATTTCCCCCGGTTAAAAACACACCACTGAATGTAACGAAAACCACTGTAGGAACATTGGCTGTTTCTATGAGTTTTTTTTAAGACCTACATTTTTAAAAATCAACATGCATTTATTTTCGTATTGCCTCTGGGGGATTCTCATGCCACAGTCTCACAAGCCAGACATTTAGTACTCACTAAAGCAGAAGTTCTCAGCTTTTTTTTTTTTTGGTCAGTGAGTGCAATTTAAGATTAAAAATCTTCTAATCAAATCAAGTAACATTAACACTACCTTCATATACAATATATTTCACATCAGTAATTGTTATAGCATTAATATACATGACTTAGGAGAAGATTGCCCTCTTTATGCTTTTATGGATCACAATGTGTAAAAATAGCAAATAGGTAGCATTTTGCTTTGTACAGTGTAAAAAATAATATCAGACATGCGTGCGGGCCAAAAACTGCGATTTATTTATATTGAGTTCTCTATTCAGAGAACTCAATATAAATAAATCGCAGTTTTCAAGGCACAGTAAAAAGCATATATGTCACCTCAGCTGTTACATCTTACATAAATTAATACTTACATTTTATGTATTTTAAGTATTTTTAAGCTAATTTGTACAAACTTTAAAGACATACTTAGAATTGTTGTCCTGTTTCAGTACCTTTATTAGAGAAACATCCCAATACAGGGTGGTGACACCCCAATGCTTTACAGCTGGATTAAAACACACACTCCTTTTGTTTCATATTAAGTGCCAATAGATCATAATATACAGAATATCCCTCCAAAATTGTGACGATCAGTTGGAGACTTAAGCATGGCTTATTGATTTTAAAGCACAGATTTCTGCAATGCATATGCTACAGGTGATGTAGGACTGTAGATGACTTACTGAGCATCACGTTGTCCTGAGACTTTTTTAATTCACATATAGCGTGTGTGTGTGTGTGTGTAAACATATATACATATATACAGTATGTTTATTAATTTCCTGTTGAACAAAAACTTAGTGTTAAAAGTTTCTGTTGGATACATAGTGCATACTGTGTACGCTATGTGGAAGTGCAAAGAGAAAAATCAAACTGCAGTCTTCAGGAATCTGACAGTTCTGGCTCAAGGGTAGAACATCCAAGGCTAAAAGTAATAAGTGTATGTCTTTTTTTATCTGTCTAGAGCCATATATCAATTTTGTGAAATTTGGGGTCATTTTATTTTGAGCACTGGCTTCTTCTGTGTTGACAATAAATGGCAAGATACAGGTCATTACACATTTATTATAAATATATTTAGTTTTTTCTTTCACTTGCCCTATGTCTTGCTTCTGACCTTTCACCATCCCAGTGAACAGTTTTGCAATCATGACCTGTCCTATTTTTCTTCTTTTAATGATATCCCACTGTTTATTTTTATACTTGCACAATGGAATGCATTGTAGAGCACAGCAATAGATGATACACTATTACAGCAATCGGGAGTGTCCTTAAATAGTTTAATGTTTAAATCTTACTGTTTAATAGCGTATTTTATTTGTGCATAGTCAATAACACAAACACATCAGCTGTTGTCTATGCTTTAATGCCCAGACTAATGTAGTCACACAGAAAGCAGACATGTCTTCCAGCCTGGGCCGGTCAATGGCCTTACTGAATAAACTCTGACTAAGTTGTTCTGTTCTTTTCTGCAGACTGGAGGTCAACATGTTGAAAAGGAAGGTTGTCTGACTGTGTTGTGATCTGTAATGCTTTGTGCTCATACGTGGCTGTATGAGCCAATTCGCATACAGCTTCACAATGTGTCACCAAAAAATGTGCTTTTAAAATTGGAACTTGAATAAAAGTCATTATTTTGGGCCTAGCATTTGTTTGCAGAATTTAGATTCAGAGCTATTTATATTCGTGGAACTGATCTATTGTTTGGGAGTGTGACCTGAATATTTGATGTTGCACATAATGTTACCATAATAAGAAAATAGACAAAGCTGAATAAGAAAGAGCCAAGTTTATGCAAGCCCTTTGTTTTTCATAAAAGTTTGTCTCATTAATAGGCTGGTTTATGGACTGCGACCACCATGCAAAACTTGTAGAATAAAGCCTGGATCCTGAGAGACTTGAGAAACAACTCGAAAAATTAGCATGTTTTACGCTCTTAAATGAAAGCTTGAACTTTATGCTCTGAGGACTTTATATGCTTGTAAATTCAGATATGTATGTGCAGATACAGCACCTCCTATATATACTGCACTCTCCTCATATAAACAAGCTTTACACTTTGGAACATACACCTACACTTGTGTCTTGTACATACAGTAGACACCCGTTTGGACTTGGTGGCTGCCTCTCCGGTTATGTCAAGTAAAAATGCAACGGTGTTACAAACATCAACCAGGCAACCACTGCTAAACAAACATAAATGGCAATGTACAACCCAGAAATTAAAAACAAATGGACTGCCTCGTCCATCATCATCTGTCAGAGACCTGGACTCAGCTCCATATGAGGAAATGACTCCCTCACTTGATTAGCAGGGAAGCACTGGGCCACATTGTTTTGCTGAAAGATTAATTTTGTTCTTTGATTAGCTTTAGTTGACAGACAGTCCTATTTTCCTTTCTATCTTTAGAAACTGTAGGCAGGAGTGATTGTAATATTACTTTTCTCTTTCCTGCACATCAGCAATAAACTGGTTCCTAAAAACAGCACAAGATAAAGTGGACATGTGTGATTTTGTCTCATTCTTGATCACTGCTGCTGTCACTTAGTTTCTAGTTTCATGCTGTGGAGACCACTGGGGAAATATAGGATTTGAGAGGCCTGGTGAGATCATGGCTCCATTGACTGACTCTCTGGGGACTATAACAGACATACAGATAAGGGGAAACACGCGCACACACACACACACACACACACACACACACACACACACACACACACACACACACACACACACACACACACACACACACACATACTTTGTATCCACATTCATGGATGTACAGCCAGAAAAAACATGGTAGCAGGGAAGTGAAAACTGGATTGAAATTAAAAACTAAACAAGACCACACATTAGATATGTTTATTGTGGCTCAGATATAGGAGACCTTTATGAATGTGGAAATGGAACTGAATTTGGAAGAGACTATTTGGAGATGAAAATGTTCACATATAAAGATACATGATGTTTTTTTTTTGTTTTTTTTATTTCATTTAATTATATGTTATTCTTGTTATATCTTAATTATATGTCTATATATTATATTATATTTTATTTGCCTACATTGTCTGTTAGTGATGACATTTTGCTAGTCTGCTGTGCAGTTTTCTTTTCTTTTTGTGAAGTGCTTTTAAAACATTTTAAACAGTTAATTGAGAAGTGGTATCAAGATGTAAAGTTGAAACTGAAGACTAGTCAACCTTGGTAAATTTACACACATTTTTTGTGATGTAAAAATTAAAGCTTAAGCCATTAAGCCATTAAACCATTGTCTAGCTTTTTTCTGTCAGTTACCTTACCTTATAACAATTTTACATGCAGGGAATGACCAAACACTTTTTGATATTCTAGTGGAGAAGTTTTGGAGATGTCCTGTTGGTAACTTCCCCGTAGATTTCTCCACTTTTTGATGATGTCTTTCATGGTTTCCATGGTACATGTTTTGTTAGCCCCAGGTGGACCATGGCTTCAGTAGTAGAAGATAAAACAATGAAAATCCAGCAACCTTCTTTATTCAGGTATAATCAGAATGACATATGAAAGAATTACTTTCAAACCTGAACTACAAAGGGATTTGATCATTCTGAGCACAGTCACATATACCATTGTAAGATATTTATTTATTTTACTATTCACATTCTTTTGGTTGCTATATTACATTAGTCATGCAGTATATTTATGGACTGCAAATATAACAGGAGTGTGTTGCTTTAGTCTTAAAGTGTTTATTAAATTGTTGAATTCATAGCCACTTTCCCTCACTTTTTTCCTGTCTAAATGCAAAAACAGGCTGGTTTTTTTTTTTTTTACAATAATAAGTCTTTCCCATTTAGCATGCCTGCTTTGTGGACATCTTTATCACCTCACTAACCCTTAATTATATGTTTGGTGAGTTATGCAGGTGGGGAGCCTATGGAATGCATGGCTGGAGGGTCTGAGGTCTGAGCAGGTCATAGAACTGTTTTGGGGACTAAGCCACCTGGTGTGCAGTTCACAGAGAAAGGCATGGCCACTGCATTTCAAAACATAGGTCAGTCCTTTACTGCTATTGACAAGGAACCAGTAAAACACGGTTTGTTTTCTTATGAGGGAATTAGACAGCTTGATGTTTGACACAGTAGGACATGGGCGGGATTACTGATGTCATCGGCATACAGTAAGTTTAAGCCCTGTTACTGAAAAGTGCAGAACCTTCAGGAGTAGTTTTAATGGGGCTCTTAACAGTGGTAATTTATAGTTGCTCCTGGAGTCACTTACTGCTATCTTTAGTGGCCTGGGCTTTTTATGAGCCTGAGCTTATGACCATACAACACTTTGTGTAAATAAACATAACTAGCATACCTGCCTGCTAGCCTCACACACAGCTAATAGAAACATACTTACTCCTTTCTTTTTGGCTTGCTCATGAGCGGAGTTAAAGCAGTTATTGTTGCACCCCTGCTCTGCAATCAACTTTATTGTATATCACTATTAGAATAAAATTGTATTCCATATTTAACACAAATAACAGTAGCATATTTTTCAACTGGTATGTAAACTGTCCTCTAGCTGAACTCATGCCCTGACCTGTAGTGGGTGGGTTGTAAACCAACTGCACTACTTCTGTCCTCCCTGAAAGTTGGTTCGCTTCTTTATACATGTAATTTGCATCTGTGAATCTTAATATCCAATAAGAACTGAAGACTGCCAGTGAAACAGTAAAAGTTTTTGCTAAATAAAGGAGCCTATTGTCTCTGGATAGCAATCAAGTGCAGCCAGTTAATTCGATTTATGTAATTTATTAAAGCACAGACAACAGCTCTCAGCAACAAAGTCCTCTTGTTCTCAGTCATCTCCCATGGCACCACCCCAACTTGGGGACTGTATGCCCAAACTTAAAATGTCAATCAGAATCTGTAAGCTTTTACTGTCTGCCAGTGGAGTAGACTACTGATTAAAATAGTACCTGTTTAATCTAGGTGGCATGATTTTAGATGTATATTATATGTATAATTTATTTATTTTAGTGACGTGCACATTATTATAAATCATGCATATGCATTGTTGATGTTTTTACACCAATCCTGCCTGTCAACATATTTTGCACCAGTCCAGAAATATCCAGTGCATTTATGTAAAATGTGACATGCAGTACTTTGTATTCTGTTGAAATCAACTGAACTGGAAATAGTGTATCTTTTTTAGAACTTCAGAGCCATTGTAGTATGTCCAGTGTGAACTCATCTGTGGGTTATTAAGCTTTTGGAACAAAGCCCTACACCTAAAATAAATAATATATTATAATAAATAAACATTGTCCTTGACCTCCTTTTTTTTACATCAATGAAAATACAAACACTGCATGCACACATTTACTGAGGCCATACACAAACCCAAATTTACAGTAACAGCTCTGTCAGAATACTGGTTACTAAATAATTTAGCACTGAATATTAACTAAGCATAGAGCTTGCATTACATGCACAATGTTGTGTAAACAACAGTTATAGTCAAGACAGATGGTATGCAGAAAGCAAGTATGTAAGGCAGTTGTGCTATGAGATTCGAAGTGCAGTGTTTGCTCAATATGCATAAGATGTAGAGCTCTGTCTTCAGCCCAGCGACAGGGAAATAGGTATCTAACTTACCTTTTGAGCTTAACTCCTTTTATGGCTTGCATTACATTGCACTCTTTCTGCATAGCTGTCATATGATTTTTTTTTATATATATGTTATAACCAGTGACTACAGAATATTTAACACCACAAATATGATAGAATGCAAAGGATGTGAAGCCATTCAGATGGATACACAAATAACGTTGGTGGACTATGTTAAGACTAAGGAATGTCATATATGCTGCTCAAGCAAAGCTTGTGACAAGTTTTAAATTAATTATGTCTCAATAGAGGCTGGTGAAAGCTTTGTGAATCACTAACAATAAAATTAAACATTGTATCCCATGGAGATAAAATAGTATGTTATGTAAGTATTTTGGCAGAGTGTAATAATAAGTGAGAATGCACAGTATGGAAGCATATCTTATACTTGATTTGTAAGAAAGCACAAATCTGATAAAAAAAAAAAAAAATCAGTGGGCTGTCGAAACAATCATCTAAAAATACACCTGGCATGCCATGTGAGAAAGTGATACAATGAGAGACAATAAGTGTGATTAGAGAGAAAAAGAGAGAAAGACATAGTGATGGGAAAATGTAAATGGTTAGAGAGCAGGAAAAGCAGCGTGGTGAGAATTACCAGCTGACAGAATATAAGAAGATACTAAATGCTAGAGTGTTAGAAGAAAAAAGACAGGCTTTCCTCTGCCCTGGGAATTCCTAACTGGCTACTCCAACGTACAGGCAATAAGAATACAGTAACTCCTGTTTTTCGCGATGGTTATGTTCCAAAACAAAAAAACATGATAAACAGCCGCCACCTCAAAAATTTCATTATTTCAACATAAAAACTATTACCTATAAGTTTTTTGGTTTATAGTGCTATCAGTGAGAAACTGGGAAAATCAGCAAAACAAATTAGTCATGTGGCAAATGCAATTTCGCGATAAACTGGGGACGCGAGTTTTGAGAAGTACTAGAAATGCCATTTGTGCCCCTTAACACAGCTATATCAGCCAGATTTTTTTTTTCTGGTACAAAAGTATTACTTTTGAAACATGTGAAATATATTCTGTAAGCAGACTTACTTACCTGCTTTTTAATTCTTGAATCTTACCTGATAGCAAAAGGTGAAATATCTCATTGGCTCAGAGGCTCTGAAGAGGATTTTTTGCAGTGAGTGCAACAAGTAGATTCATTCATTTATTTATCTTTACTAAACACTTTATCTTTTCAGGGTCACAGGGATTTCAGTGCCTATCCCAGGGCATAAGTCAGGGACATCAGTCCATTTGTCCACAAAAGCACCCCCCCCCCCCCACACACACACACCTCTTGCTCCTTTGCAAACTTCTTCACATGGTAAATGAATTTAACACCTACATACTGTGTATATTTAAGGAATATCTCCCAAGCAAGCCTGCAATATTGCTTTTATGCAATAGAAAAATTTTGCATACCTGGCATTTAGACACAGTATGGACATCTGTTTATTTTTGCTCGATTAGTAAAAATAGATGCCAAAGAAGCCACACACACTCTATTGCATGCCAGCAAGCTGCCTAGATAAAGAACATTGTACATTCCTGCTAAGGGTGCTTTTGGTAAAATTGCTGCCTTTACTTTCTTTTTTATTTTCATCTGACTTTAAAGTCCAAAGTTAAAATCCTGAAAAGCATCATTTGCCATTTTTTTTTTATCTTATGTTGCAAACACAAACAAGCATTACACACAAAAAAATGTCCCAGTGTGGTTATAAATATCATCATTCTTGGATGGAGGCACAACCAAACAAATTAGTGTACAGGAACGAGGTGTTGGACGATATGTTTTAGCACATATTTACTGTTGTCAGCTATATAAATGCAGGAATCAGGAACAATATATCCTAACTGTTCTTATTTCGGTGCAGAACTGATAAAGTGGTGATGCCAGTGTCACCTTGTCCATTAAATCTTGGCTTTCTGTGGGTAGTGTAACAGGAATAAGATGAGTAATGTCTGCTCCTGCTCTTACCCAAAAGGGCACCGTCAAACACCTGTAATCCTATCTGTCCCTCAGGTAAACAGGGGAACACAGCATTACTCTATAGTACCACTCAGGCATTAGGGATAGATAGATAGATAGATAGATAGATAGATAGATAGATAGATAGATAGATAGATAGATAGATAGATAGATAGATAGATAGATAGATAGATAGATAGATAGATAGATAGATAGATAGATAGATAGATAGATAGATAGATAGATTTTACACTAATATTCTTTTAGTGAAATCATTTTAAATATTATGTCTGGAAAATGCTTTCCATTCCGATTATGAGAGGTTTTCCAGGCAAGAACAATATTTAAGAAAACAATAAAAAATACATATTGAAAGAAGAAGCCTAGTATGAAAATATGATGTACTCTTATTATGTCAAGACTCTCAATCTCTCTTTCTTGTTCTTTCTCTCTATCAGGGGTTTCATCATAGTCTTAGGACTTGAAATATTGTTGGTAAGGGGTTTTAATTGACCTAAGAGTCACATAAAACTTAATAAACTTAATAAAACAGTTTCCAGAGAGACATCCGATGTATACAGTTGATGTAAAAAGTATACACAACATTATGAAATTGCAGGTTTTTTAAATATAAAGATATGCATTTAAAATATAGCAACATTAATATCATGGACTGATATTACATAGGACTTTGATTATCCTTTTCTGAAAACATTTCTT
The DNA here is from genome assembly GCF_946808225.1 of Silurus aristotelis. Lineage (NCBI taxonomy): Eukaryota > Metazoa > Chordata > Actinopteri > Siluriformes > Siluridae > Silurus > Silurus aristotelis. The sequence goes on along the minus strand of NC_139577.1, from coordinate 17,453,065 downwards.
TGTTGATGTTGATTACTACTTTGGGTCATTGTCAAATGTGTGAAATGTAAAATGTGAAGTTCCTCTTCATTTGCAGCTTTTTGACAGAGGACAGAAAGTTCTGTGCCAAAATATCTTGGTATCTGGAGCTATTCATTTACCCATCTATCTTGACAATGCTCCTGGCCAAGCTGTAGAGAAGCAGCCCTAAAGAATGATGCTACCCCCACTATGCTTCTCTATTGGTATGGTGTTCCTTGGATGGTGCCCTGTATTGGCCTTCTTGATAAAATGGCTAACAACATAGACATTATCCTCACTAGCACATTAGACACCGTTGCCCCCATCCGGTTAAAAAAGGTTAGAGAAAAAACACCTGCCATATGCATGCCCTCAAGAGAACAGTCCGTATTCTTAAAAGAAAATGGAGAAAAATTAAATTGGAGGTGTTTAGAATTGCGTATAAAGACAGAATGCTCAGCTACAGATAGGCGCTAAATGCTGCTAGAGCCTGAACCTGAACAAACTCATAAAAAAACAACAAAAACAATCCTAGTTTTCTTTTCAGTACAGTAGCTAAATCAACACCAAATTATGTAATTGAAATTTTTTTTTCATCACAGTTTAGTAGTGAGGACTTTAGGAATTTCTTGACTGAAAAAAAATTAAGTATTAGAAAAACAATTGTAAAGGTCCAACCTCTAACAGCATCTCCTCATCCAATTGTACCAAAAATCATCAACTAAACTGCTTTACATGTGTAGGACAGGAATAGCTGTATGATGTTATTATCAAAACCAAATCAACATGTCTGTTAGATCCCATTACAACTAAACTACTGAAAGAAGTGTTACATAGAGCTGGTAAACCTCCTCTGAAGATTATTAACTCCTCACTATCTTTAGGTCAGGTCCCTAAACCCCTCAAGCTGGCAGTTATTAAGACCCTCATTAAGAAACCTAATTTGGATCCAAACACACTATCAAATTACAGACCCAATTAAAATCTCCCATTTATGTCTAAGATTTTAGAAAAGATTGTGTCTGCCCAATTATGCTCCTACTTACAAGAGAACAATATCTTTGCAGAGTTTCAGTCAGGTTTCCAATCACTAACTACCTGTCTGTTTTTAGCTTCACACCAAGGCTAGATCTATTAGTTTTGCTGTGCTGTATTCGACACTATAAATCATGACATTCTCCTAGATCACCTACAAAATTACATCAGCATTCAGGGGCAGGCATTGAGCTGGTTTAAATCCTACCTGCCTGATCATTACCATTTTGTAGACTTATATGGAGAGCTATCCAGGTTAATGCAAGTAAAATTATGGGGTGCCACAAGGTTCAGTTCTAGGACCCCTGCTTTTCACAATATACATGCTAACCTTGTGAAATTTTATTAGAAGGCATGGGATTAGCTTCCACTGTTATGCTGATGATACCCAGCTTTATATCTCATCAAAACCAGAATATACAGCTCAATTGGCTCGGATAACTGAGTGTGTCTGAGGTTGCGCCAGCCCTAGTCACGTCCCACCTCATGAAGATTGTGGACCTTTAAAGAAGTAGATGCCAAACCCTGCAAACATCCCGAACCATCTAGAGATGTACCAGTGCCATTTGGATTCCACTTCATGTGGAGTTAGGACATTGGACCTCTTTGAGTGTTTAAAGGCCTGAGTGTCTGGCATGTAGAAGTTTGTGTTGGATCTATGATTATCACAAATGTTGAGCTATTTTATGAGTTGCTCAGTAGCTCCTGGTTCCATAATCACAAATGACTGTAAATGACTGTAGAAAGGACATTACTCATAATCTTACATTCCAGTGCTCATGTTAGTTCTCAATCTCCAATGTTCTGTATTGTTTAAAGATTTATAATCACACTCTTGATGTCACCCAAATGAGGATGGGAACCCCTTTTGAGTCTGGTTCCTCTCAAGGTTTCTTGCTCATGACATCTAGGGGAGTTTTTCCTTGCCACAGTCACCATGGCTGCTCATCAGGGATAAATACACAGCGTTCACCTTAACTCTTAAATTCAGTAAAGCTGCTTTGAGACAATGTCTGTTGTGAAAAGCGCTATAGAAATAAACTTGACATGACTTGACTTGACTTTGTGCCAAACATACAGTTTAAAATTATGGCCAAATTGTTTTTTTTTTTTCTTGTCCGACCATTTTTCCACATGGTTTGGGGTGACTGAATCTTTTGGCATAATTCAGATGGGCTTGCATATTCTTCTTTGTAAAATAAAATGGCTTCCATCTTGCCACCCTTTCCCATAGTCCGAAATTGTGCAGAATACAGAAAATGACATCTAAGAAATTCATGTAGATCCTCCACTCTTGTTGTTGGCCTCTTGGTAGCTTTGCTGATAGGTTTTCTCCTTGAAGTCGCCTATCATCAACTTTAGAGTGTCTTCCTGATCTTTGTCTCTGTGGTGCCATATTTTCTCCACCTACTCATGAAGGTTTTGACATTCAGTGCCTTTGACACTCTTTAATATCCCTCTCATGAATGGTACAGTTCAAAAATTATATAATTCTTTGGCAACTCTTTGTGTCCCATGACTCTTTTATTTAGTTTTATTCAGAAACACTTTAATTGATAGCAGGTGTATGGCATTTATCTACATGCCTACTTTTTATGTGCCTGGTTAACCTAGACACTAAGACTGTGCAGACTTATGCAGTCAGGGTATTGTAGTTTTTTATTTTTATTTTTTAATTACCAAACATTTCTATTATCTGTGTATATTTGTTTGTTGAGAGAATGTAACAAGTCTGACATTTATGTTATCTCTTTCTTTATATTTTTAAATCCAGCAATTTCATAAAGGTGTGCAAACTTTTCTATATGACTTAAAGTCAAAGCAAATGAAAAGTAGTTCATGCACATAACACTCTGTTGACCATGTTGTCTAATTGCATTAGCAATTAGACAACATGGTCAACACTCTGTTGACCATGTTGTCTAATTGCTAATGCAAAATTTTGACTTTGAGTCAACGTTCAAATGAATCTTAGCCCGCACAACCCAATGCATAACAGTCGAGTCGAGTTACACTCCGCTACGTCATTTTGTCGCACCACGTGACACACGAGAGCTCTGAGTTGTTCTATCTCGACGTTGAGAGTGAGGGCTTTGCAGTAATTCCGGATTTGCTCCATCTCGGAAATGAATGAATAAATCACAGACGGCTGCGATCCTTCTCTCCTTCCGTGCTTCCCGCGCGCACGCGCGCGTGTGTGTGTGTGTGTGTGTGTGTGTGTGTGTGTGTGTGTGTGTGTAAAGTGACGGGGCGGAAGAGGGGCTGGAATTGCTCTGTGGATGAGAGGTGATCATCATCATCATCCTCATCAGCGCCCTGAGTCTCCGAGTTCACTTGGACCAGCGACGTGGATTCCGGACTTCAAAAGTAAGCTGTTGTCCGGCGCGCGCGCACCCTTCATTGTCGCCTGCGTTGCGATTGAACTTTTGGAGCGCCTCAAAAGGGGGGAAAAAAGAAACGAAAAATGAGTGACCTAGAGGAAGACTTTGCCAAGATCTTGCTTCTGAAGGAGGAGAGAATCCAGGAGCTGGAAAGGCGCCTGGCGGAGCGTGAGGATGAAATCCAGGAGCTGAAGCGGAAGCTGCACAAGTGTCAGTCCGTGTTACCGAGCGCGCAAGTGATAGAGCCGAGGACACGGCGCGCGCAGGGCATTTCAGCCGAACCGCAAACGCACCAGGATTTAAGCAGACAAAGCTTTCAGAAATACGCCAAATCAGACAGGTGAGCCTTCTGAACTGCACAAAACAACCAAATGATCCAAATAGCAATAATGCGGTGATGTGATGAGTTTAGGCACCTGCCTTTATGTTTCAATGCACATTTTCTACACTTTTACTTGTGCTACAGTCTTTCTGGTATGTATGAATGGTGCACTTCTTTCATTCTAATTCGCTGATGATGACCGCGCATCTTTCTGTGCAAGGGGAAAAAAAGAAGGTGGTGGTGGTTTGTGTGTGTGTGTGCGTGCGCGCGCGCGGGATGGAGGGTGGGAGGGGGGGGGGGGGGGTTGGGGGGTGAGAGGAAGAAAGAGAGTCTATAATTGATCCAAACCATCATCGTGTTCCCAGCGGGCGGCGAGCACAGGAAGCTTCGTACATTATCGGCTTTTAGGGTCTAAACGCGCAGCGCCCGAGAGCTTGTCTGAGGATATTTAATACCCCATTAGAAAGTGCTCTGTTTGACCATATGTTCAACTCCCTTCCTCCAGTTCCTGGCCTAATTTCTTTTCTTTTCCCTTTTTTTTTGTAAACCACACGTTTACTTTACTTGAAAATGTGCATTAATGACAATCTGACAGAAGTGCATACACTGAATGGAACTGCATAACATTTGAAAACAAACAAACAAACAAAACAAAAAAAACTAACAAGAACTGCTGAATATACACACACACACACACACACACACACACACACACACACACACACACACACACACACACACATATATATATATATAACTTTGTATTGAACTTATTGCAAATTAAAGACCACACACCTACCCAGATAACAGATACATATAGATTTACCAAGCTGTATAAATTGTAAAAGAAAATGAAAATGACCAATTGGTATCTGAAAGTCTGCTGAGATTCAATGTTTGTTCAAATATAGGCCTAGATGACTAAGTTCTTGGATTCTAATAAAACCCGAGCCATTTTTATGCCATGGTGTCCTCAGACACGCGTCAAAAGGTATTAGAGGGGTTTAGGCTAACGTCAGATAAGATCTGTCCACATAGACTGTTATAGCAAGCGGAGAAACAATTCAAATAACTCAAGCCATGAAACAGAAATACCTCTGGTAGAGAACACTTATCCTCTTGCAGTGGCTGACACACAGGTGGTTTTTGTACTCGAGAGTGGCACTGTAGTTATTTAATACTGCAGACTTTTCCCAGGCTTTTTGTTTTTATTGTTATTGTTATTTTTAGGATTGTTGTTGTTGTTTTCCTGCTTAATAACATATACCACAAGAGGGCAGCAACCCCATATTGTATTGTTTTTGATCGCTCAAGCTGGAAGGGGATGAAGCAGGTACAATTCAGAGAATGTAAACTATTTTATTCCCACAATAAAAAAATATATTGTTCAGTTAAATGAGTCAACACTATGAGCATCTAAAAAAAAAACAAAAAACAATAACAAATGTATGCCTCACTTAATGAGATAAATATTTATATTAGACATGCTGTTTCTTTGTTTAAACCACAAAATCCTAACTAGTTCTGCATCAGGGTTTTTCCCGATCACTCATACAGTCACATCTTGTTTTAAAAGTTATCTAACTGGTGGCGTAGAGTGCTAGATTTTTTCTACTGGAGCCTATACTTGAAAAGACAAAAAGACAGAAAACATCTTTAGTCCTGACAAGGCCGGCACGCCTTTGTCCAAACTCTGAAAGAATTTTAAGAATCAACAGTTATAAAAAACAGAAGGTCACAAGATGTCCGAAAAAACAGCTGTATTCCTAAAATACATTTTTAGAGCATTTACGTACCCTAATGGTACTGAAACGTAATATGGCAATAAAAATCTATGAATGTATCTGTGATGAATAGGTTCCTAATGCGATAATTTGGGAAAGGACATGACCTGATTGTTTTTACTGGATTACTATGTGCTGAGTCACATGTGACACTACAGACAAAATAAAGAATGCCTGATGCACCACGCATGGTGGGTTCTCTGAGAGCACAGAGACTGGACACCAATGTCCTAGCCAATAAATACTCAATGCTTTATGCCAAGTCAAGTAACATTATGAAAGCTACATATAGCTTTTATTCTTCATTTGAACCTTTCATTTCCACAAAATCTTTTTAGCGTTCAGAGCACACCAATTTACCACACTGGGCTTATCTGTATTGCTTTATTGTTTAGATTAAGCAGTTGGGTGTTTAGTTGCTTAGCAATGGCAAAAAGATAGACTCTACTGTAATTGGTCCCTAGTTATAGAGATATCCCAAGGTGCTGTCTAATCTGGGCCTTGCTGTTTGTTCAGTTATCAGTGAAATCAGGGGTCAGACCCAGAACACTGGCTGTTGTGGGTCTGTGGCACCAGAGAACAGCAACGCTCATCATATTACAACAGATTCCCTTACCATCGATCTATAGAGGAAGAGCCATGCAAGAAGAGTTTGTAGAGGTGAAATTTAAAGCCTGGGTGAGGCCTTCTGAAGGGCAGCTAGAGAACTAATCTATCTATCTATCTATCTATCTATCTATCTATCTATCTATCTATCTATCTATCTATCTATCTATCTATCTATCTATCTATCTATCTATCTATCTATCTATCTATCTATCTATTTATAATGTGTATCTATGCATACACTATATATATATATATATATATATATATATATATATATATATATATATATATATATATATATATATATATATATAAAATCACACAAGCAGTACGGATTTACTTTCCTCTAAAAATAACTCAACATACAGCCATTACTGTCAAAATAGCTGGCAAAAAAAGTGACTACAAGTGACCCTAAGTGATAATAGCTGTACATCGTTTAACTATGCACACGTCGTATTCATCATGTTCATGTTTTTGTCTGCGTGACAGGACCTACAAATTTGTGTATCTTGTATTATAGCAGTTAATATTTGGTGCTTTCAGTACAATTCTCTCATACTGACCACTGGATGGCACCCAATGGTAAAGAACCCTCTGAGGATTTATACATTAGAATTGTTGGTCTCCACAAAGATGGCCTAGACTATAAAAAGATCAGTAACTCCCTAAAACTGAGTCACAGTACAGTGGCCATGGTTATGCAGAGGTTTTCCAAGATGTTTTTCAGTCAGAACAGGCCTCGCAAGGGTCGATCAAAGAAGTTGAGTCCTCATGCTGTGCTTCAGAAGCTGGGTTAAAAAAGAAAGACGCTTGAGTTCTGCCATCATTGCTTTACAGGTTGCAGAATTAGATCGTCGTACTTGTCAGTGCTCAGACCATACGCTGAACACTGCAACAAAAAAGCACACAAACAGTTTGTAGAAGACAACTTGTCCAAGAGCTTGAATCACTGGAATCACGTCCTGTGGTGAGATGAGACTACGATAAACTTGTTTGTCTCAGATGGTGTCCAGCATGTGTGGCTACACCCTGCTGAGGAGCACCAAGAAAATTGTGTCTTGAATACAGTCAAGCATGGTGATGGTGATGTTTTCCAACATATTAACAATCCCAAACACACCACCAAGATAACAGATGCCTTGCTGAGGAAGCTGAAGATAAAACTGATGGAGTGGCCAATTATGTTTCCAGACCTGACCCCTATTGAGCACCCTTGGGGCATCCTTAAGTGAACGGTGGAGAAGTGCCATATGTCTAACATCCAGCAGCTTTCTGATGTCATTATGGATGAGTGGAAGAGGATCCCAGCAACAACCTGTGCAGCTCTGGTAAATTCCATGCCCAGGAGGACAAACTATTGACACTTTGCACACAGCTTTTATATGTTCACTTAAGGTGTACTCACTTTTGTTGCTGGTTATTAACGCAATAATGGGCGTATGTTTAAGTTATTTTCAGAGGACAGTAAATCTGTACTACTATACAAGCTGCACATTGACAATTCTAAAATAGATCCAAGTTTCATTTTTATAGTATTGTCCCTTTGAGAAGATGTGAGGGGTGTACTATATATATATATATATATATATATATATATATATATATATATATATATATATATATATATATATATATATATATATATATATATATATTATATTATATTGCAGCCATTTGCTAAAATCATTTTAGTTTGTTCCTCATTAATGTACACATAGCACCCCATATTGACAGAAAAACACAGAATTGTTGACATTTTTGCAGATTTATAAAAAAAATTAATAAACTGAAATATCTAATGGTTCTAAGTATTCAGACCCTTTGCTGTGACACTCATATATTTAACTTAGGTGCTATCCATTTCTTCTGATCATCCTTGAGATGGTTCTACACCTTCATTTGAGTCCAGCTGTGTTTGATTATACTGATTGGACTTGATTAGGAAAGCCACACACCTGTCTATATAAGACCTTACAGGTCACAATGCATGTCATAGCAAATGAGAATCATGAGGTCAAAGGAACTGCCTGAAGAGCTCAGAGACAGAATTGTGGCAAGGCACAGATCACAAAGTTACGAAAAAATTCTGCTGCACTTAATGTTTCTAAAAGCAACAGTGGCCTCCATAATCCTTAAATGGAAGACGTTTGGCCAAACTGAGCTATTGGGGTAGAAGAGCCTTGGTGAGAGAGGTAAAGAAGAACCCAAAGATCACTGTGGCTGAGCTCCAGAGATGCAGTCGGGAGATGGGAGAAAGTTGTAGAAAGTCAACCATCACTGCAGCCCTCCACCAGTCAGGGTTTTATGGCAGAGTGGTCCGAAGGAAGCCTTTCCTCAGTGCAAGACACATGAAAGCCTGCATGGAGTTTGCTAAAAAACACCTGATGGACTCCAAGATGGTGAGAAATAAGACTGGGCCGAATGTTTACATTCCAACAAGACAATGACCCTAAGCACACAGCTACAATAAGGAAGGAGTGGCTTCACAACAATTTCATGACTGTTCTTGAATGGCCCAGCCAGAGCCCTGACTTAAACCCAATTGAGCATCTCTGGAGAGACCTAAAAATGGCTGTCCACCAACGTTTACCATCCAACCTGACAGAACTGGAAAGGATCTGCAAGGAGGAATGGCAGATGATCCCCAAATCCAGGTGTAAAAAACTTGTTGCATCTTTCCCAAAACGACTCATGGCTGTATTAGATCAAAAGGGGGCTTCTACTAAATACTGAGCAAAGGGTCTGAATACTTAGGACCATGTGATATTTTAGTTTTTCTTTTTTAATAAATCTGCAACAATGTCAACAATTCTGTGTTTTTCTGTCAATATGGGGTGCTATGTGTACATTAATGAGGAAGAAAAATTAACTTAAATGATTTTAGCAAATGGCTGCAATATAACAAAGAGTGAAAAATTTAAGAGGGTCTGAATACTTTCCATACCCACTGTATACCAGGGGCTTTGCATTTGGTACCTGGGCCTTCAGTGGGGACTTACCCAACTTAATCCACCTCCTAACAACACCACTATCACGTCACAATTATAGAAACCCACAACACTATACAAAAACGCAATATAACAAGGTGTGGCATTACAGAGAGAGAGAGGAATTTCACATATGGAGGCTAAATACAATTTTACTAAAGCAAGCTTCAAACCTCTACACTACAACCACAACTGTGGATCACATTATCTGGAGCAGTTCAGAATCAATATTTGTCTAATATCATAACAAAAACATACATTTTTGTTTTTTATAAAATACAACCTACTCACCAGCGATGCATACTCATAATTTGCAGTGCTCCTCAGAGGCTGTAAGCCAGTGGTACCGCTTGTAGGCACTGGTCTGGAAGTGGCAAACAAATCCTTTCCTGTGCTGAGACAAGCTAGCTGTCATCTGGGTTGGCTTAGCTTTTCTTGAAAATAGATTTTTTAGAATGTCCGAGACCAAATCAATTTATCTTCCTCCGTCAGCTATTGTGGGCATAAAAACGTCTAACTCAGATGTATTCATGTGTGCAGAGCGCTACAGACATGTTTTGCTAGTCGAACTTGGCTGTAACAGTTTCCCTCTGACCAACCAATAAGGGGATGGGAAAATGCTGATGCTATTTTGGGCCAGCTAGCTGGTGCTGTGAGACAAATTTTAAATCTGATTGGGTAAAGAAACAGACCCGTTGCTAATATAGTTTAAGGTTCATTGGCCAGCACTACAGATTCTGAAGGCCCTGGGCATATTAGATTGACATGGCAGCACATAGAGGCTGAAATCTGATTAGACAAAATGTAACATCCACATACACGTACTGGGAGCAGTGCAGCCAAGAGAAATGCTACGAAATGAAGAGAATAGACTGTTGGGAATAAATTATTACAATTTTATGAAAAAAAAAAAAAAAAATTAGAATTTAGGTTGTAAATGTAGGTCAGTGCTTCTAATAGTGTTTAGGTGAGCAGAGAAAGCTTTGCTGGTCCTGACGACCCACCACTGATATATACAGCTCTTTTAAGTTCCCACTACATTTTTACATTTTACTCTCCACAACCATGCCATGAAAATGAATGTAAATTTATGCAAGTAATGTTCATCTCATTAGTAACACCTAGAAGCTAATAGTCGATGACTGTAAAAACATAGCTAAGACAGCTTAATCTCAAATCTTTCTTGTACAAAAAGCCACATAAATAATAGGGTCAGAGGTGTTTTAGCACCAACAGCATGAATCCATTGTCCCAGTCTGCCTTGTGTAAACAGTCCAGGCTGCTGAAGGTTGTATAATTGTGTGGGTAGTGTTTTATGGTACACTGGGGCTCATTATTACCAATCACTCAATCACTCAACACTCACTCACTTGAATGTCACAGCTTATTTGGGGTTTGTTGGTGACCATGTGCATGCCTTCATGGCCACAATATACAATCTCCAAATGGCTATTTCCCACATGTAAATGTCATAAAGCCACCCTAGTCTAGTTTTATGAAAGTGAAAATGAGTTTAATGTTCACTGATGGCCTTCCCAGTAACTGGATCTAATTCCAGTTGCACAATATATGTCAACATGGACCAGTATCTCAAAGGCATGGAACGAACTCCATGCCACATCTACGGTTGTTTTTTTGAAGGGGCCCTATCCATATATACATATGTGAGAGAGTGAGAGTTTTTTTTTTTTTTACTTCCCTGATAAGTCTCTCATGGCATCTGAATGTTCTCATGTGCTGTGAAAATCTTTCAACATTCTTTCGTTTGTAAAACACATACCAGCTATTCCTGAATCCTTATTGCATACCTATGACTAAACACACACACACACACACACACACACACACACACACACACACACACACACACACACACACACACGCACACAGTGTACTGTAACACTAACAGTGCCACTATCACATAATAGAAAGTTTATATTTCTTGGGTGAAATTTTAAATAATCCTATCCCAGGGATTTGTTTGTTCTGTGTTACTGCACATATTTTTCAGTTTTTTAGTCACTGAGTCTCAGGATTTAGAGTTGAAAACGTCTATTATCATCCATCTCTGTAAAGACATAAAACATCTAAAAGGAAATTACTGTTCACATAGTTTGTACACCAGAGGGTGCCTTGGGCCTTTGTGTCACAGATACCATTTTCCCATCTCACTCTTCAGTAACTTCTAGACAGAATGCATATTTCATTAAAAGCCAGTTTGTGAAAACTATGGTGTTCCATAAAAAAATAAAAAAATAATAATAATAATATTAATGTTCTTAAAAATCTTTTGTTTGATTTATTTTATAGAGCAGTATATACTTCACTTCAAAATTCACTTCAAGTCAGGAATCCCTTCCATTGTTGAAACATTTAAACAGACTCTTTAAAATCACAGCACACCTTCATTGTATAATAATAATCAAAGAATTCAAACAATGTGCACATTAGTTAAAAGTGTAGAGTCATATTTTTTGGAGCCCATACTTTCGAATCACAAATACCAAACAAGATGTGTAAAGTAACACCCTGTAGGATCCTCATCATACTCTATCCACCCAAACATTGTCACAGTTTTAGAACATAATGCAAGTACACATAATGAAAGATTTTTGGGTAAATTACAAATATTACATATATGTTATCTCATGTCAAATTTTACTAGAAATCTTTTTTTGCAAAACCTGTTTTGACAGTTTCACTACCACATTTTCTGAAATGTAGTTTTTTAAAAACTCCTTATGTTTTGCCCAACTTGTCACATGTTGCATATTATGGCATGCACCACATCAAATTGTTCGCTGAACTAGCTATAGGTTTGTTTATGTGTTTTTATGATATACATGCCTTTATAAACCTTCAAACCAGACTTACTACCATGGAAAGGCATCAAATCACAGTATACCTTTAAATTTCCTTAAAACAGTTTTTCTCTTTCTCTACTTGGAGCCAGACATATCAGTTTCTAGGTGACCTGCATTCATGATGATTTTACTCCTATTAGAAAGACAATAGAAAGGCCCAGATTATTGATTATTGTTTGACTGGAAATGTTTAGGTGTATGAAGATTGTCCTGGTTAAACAATAAGAAAGCGATTACAATAACCTGTTTTCTTTTGTTCATGCAAAATTATGCTGAAATTAAGTATGCAAATTAATGCATATAGGCCATCAGTCTCATTTGTATACATGCATGCAAATTAGAAAAAGTTTTGATTATAAAAATAAAGCAAGCAAGCAAGCAAGCAAGCAAGCAAGCAAGCAAGAAAGAAAGAAAGAAAGAAAGAAAGAAAGAAAGAAAGAAAGAAAGAAAGAAAGAATTTAAGGATATCAGCAGTAAACTAGCAAACGTTGATCAGGGATCTGTTTGCTGGAAGTGTTCATGCAGTCCATGCCTTTATTAGAAACTGTTGGGAGGGACAAGGGAAATCGGCCAGTGATGTATTTAGCATGCCCCAGTTATCAAGAACCTACAAACGTCATAATTGCACTATTGCACTACTATAAAGACACACGAGTGGATTTATGGTCGCTATGGTAACCTGTTGACGTACTATTTTAAACCCTAGTAAGTATGGAGTTAGTTGTAGCTGAGGAATCCTAGGCGTGAGGAGTCCCGCGCTGTGTGACGCACGCGAGGTAGAGGGGAGCTGTCACTCCAGCGCGAGGACACTCCACATTCTCCAGCACGGATGCGCGCGCGCTGTGCGCTTCTTTCATTCATCGCGTCGCTCGCAACGACACCGTTTTTTTTTATCTTTATTATTATTTTTTACATAAAAAAAATGCTGCTGACGTAGGCTTCAGAAAAAAGCGCGTTTGTTTCAGAGCTGTTAAACTGGGAGAAAGTTAGAAAAGTGGGAGAAAGACAGAGCGCGCGTGAAGCATGGGCACTTTGCGGGACCTGCAGTACGCGCTACAGGAGAAGATCGAGGAGCTGAGGCAGAGAGATGCGCTCATTGATGAACTGGAGCTTGAGCTGGACCAGAAAGACGAGCTCATTCAAAAACTGCAGAACGAGTTGGATAAATACCGCTCGGTAATCCGGCCAGCCACTCAGCGCGTGCACAAAGAAAACGAACTGCAGGAGCAGCAGCGCACCAAGAGGCAGGCGATCTCCGCCGAGCCGACCGCTTTCGACATCCACGACCTGAACCATGTAACGCTACCTTTCTACCCCAAGAGTTCACAGTAGGTTCAGGTTCTCCAATTTTTTTTTCATTTGGATTCTGTGTGTTTTGTTGTATTCCATGCCAAGGATGTAAATAAGCAGTATAATGCGCATACTCATATGGGGAATCCCATGTCTTGCACATTTTAGTCTTTCCCTTGCTGTAACACACCCCCTTTAACTCTGAAAAGGCTGATAATTAGCTAATAATTCAACCAGGCTTGATTGGAGAGGTGAAAACATTTGGGGGACAAGGAGATCAGCTTTGGGAAACATGGATGCTGATTAGTCTGTCATTTAAAACTTGTTTATTGTGATTTATGATTGTGGCATGCTAGAGCAAAGCATTTTAGAAATACTGTAAAAAAGGCCAATTTAAAATGCACTCTCAGTTGATCTAAACTCAAATGTAAACCCTGTGCCCTGGATTAAAAAAAAGGTCTGTTTCTTTAAGCTGTTGATTCAGACTGTTGAATATTAACAGAGCATGCTGTATAAGGAAGACATTTCCATGGCAGTTCACTTCGGCTGTCACATAAATACATTTACACAGCTGGTAGATCAGAAATAAGTCCAACAAAAAAAACACAATGTTCCAGTTTACTGGTCAGCTCAGTGGGCTAGCAGTTCCTGATTGCCAAAAGGACTTGAATAATGCCTATTTTGCCTAATGAAGAGATCATTTGGTTATCAAAGTAGTGGTATGAAAATTAATGCTGTACTATGCTTTCTGGTGGCATGCTAGCTTTTCCATCACAACATTTTTAAAAAGTAAATTGTTAAATTAGAAATTAAAGTTAATGTTTAATCATTTATTAAACTATGAACAGTAAAGAAGTGATAAAGAAACGTCTGCTTGTTGTAGGTTGTGAAAGTTGCAAGATTCAGACATCTGTTGATTTGCATACATGATCTTGTGAAATGGATCTCTCTAATGCAATTTGCATCCAGGGAACGGAAAACAGGGGGAGTTTTGTCTTCTAGTGTGGGAAATGCAACACGGCTGCAACACATCACTTCTTACTCATTTATACAGAGGCAGTGAGTTTAGAAGATATGAATTTAAGTCCAAATAACTTGTATAATGGTTGGTTGAAAAAAGGGACAATTTATTTGTTTTGTAAACAGAAATGAATTCTTGCTTTATGTCATTTGTAGCCAAATGAATAACCAATACCTGACAAAATATGTAAATACCTACTATCATCTGCATAGGTATCTAAAATTCTGGTGAATTTTAGTCATTTACACAGTTACACCATGGCAGATGTATTCGTATCATAATCTGCCTTTCTGTAGAGATTGTAATTTGCTGTGATAACTCATTTATCTTACATTTTTGATCTTACATAACTTTAAATAGTATCAGTATTCCTACTGTTATTTTTCCAATTTGAAAAATGAGAATCATCAAATATGAAAAGTTTTTTTTTTGTCCTCTACAGCTGGTTCAACAATGGTGCAAGCACATTTTTAATAAATATTATATATTACTTGCACTGTGTCTTTTCCTGTCATTTCTAACAGCTTTGTACAGTAGACGCTGGTTTTCTTCTTCATGCAGATGACTTTTTTCATGTCTGAAACTTCTGACAGGGGTAAACTAGTTTCTGGCTGAAATAACCTTGCACTTGTTCTTGTATGTAATCTTGTTTTGTCAGCGAAAACCTTGCCAATGTGTGTGACCAAAAAAAAAAAAAAAAAAAAAATTATAAAATGAATCCCAATTTCAGGAGTTCAGGAATTGCATTGCTTCTTCAAGATTATTTCAGGATGGACTGCAATGTTTTTAAACAGCTTGGTGTTATAAAAGTGTTATGTTTAATGATCAATAATAATCATTCTTTGTGTGTTATGAGTCAAATCTATTAATGTGAAAGTGTGTTAATCAGTTTAGTGGTATGAAGCAGTCTCTCTCTTTCTTTCGGCTTCTCCCGTTAGGGGTCGCCACAGCAGATCATCCGCATGTTTGATTTGGCACATGTTTTTACGCTGGATGCCCTTTCTAACACAACCCTCTCCATTTATCCGGGCTTGGGACCGGAACTGAGAGTGGGAGCTGGGGTTGGTTCCCTGACCGGGAACCGGCCGCAGCGGTGAGAGCGCCGCATCCTAACCACTAGACCACCAGTGGTATGAAGCAGTAAAATAATGAAATAAGTTTTTTTTGGAAACTTGATATTCAATAGAATCAGATACCTTTGCACTGACTGTGCTAGAATCTAGTATCTAAAACTGTTTTGGATATTACCCTGATCTATAGAAATTCACTGACTTGATGTTTAAAGCAGATAAAATAGTTTATAGTCACTCAGGCTTTTTTGGCTTTTAACTGACCCTGAATTAATCATTGAAGTAAACTATATCTGTGTGCTCTCTGACACATTTATTCTTTGCTTTCCTTTACCGGTGTCTTTCTTTTGTCTTTCTTGTCACTGTCTGTGTTTCTCCATCACTTCAAAGGTTTTTGCCATTTAAGGGAAGTAGTCTGTGTTTGTTCCTGCAGACCTGTAGGATATGAATCTCTTCATACTAAAGGAAAGAAGTAAAAACCACAAGTCAAACAGAAAAAGAAGTGTAGAGTGTGTTAAGAAGGGCAATCCACTGGAAACTCCAGGGCTCATTTGCTGTAAATGAGGCCAGTACTGTGCTCCTCCTTTGGGTATAAATCTGACAGTTTCTCTGACTATACCTTCTCTAAATATAGCACTTGCCCCTTAAAGGCCCAAGAACCAAGAGCAAAGTAATATATTTTTTTCAGTCAAAGAAATGAAATCTACTTATTCGTGATTTTTCAAACACAAGAAAACTCCATATATGTTAGGTTTTTTCCACTGCTTTGAATGTGAAGTACGTTTGCAATTAGCATTTTATTTTTATTTTGGTTGTTGGTATACACTATTTAATGTTGAGTTAATAGTTCAAATTAGATTGTAATTCAGATTTTTATTTTTTTTTATTGATAATGCAATAAGAAGTGATTGATGGTTGTAATGGTCATAAATGATAATATAAATAACCCAGCAGTTTTAGAATATTTTTGTAAATTATTGTAGATGGTAGGTTTTTCACACCTAGATAAAATAAGAAATAAAAATATATTTAATCATAGCAAGTGTTTTTTCTCCATTACTGACTGGTGTATAACCTAAATATTGCACTCTCTCTGCTCTTTGGAACACAAAAAACAAACAAACAACAAAAAAACCCACCTTTTTTTTTCAAAATTATTTTCAAATTGAATAAATGTAAAACAATATTTGGGGCAGGATTCTTTTTTTGCATTAGCTGGGCAAACTGAATAAAAGATGTCAGAACATGAGGATGTCCAAACATGATGGTAAAAAGGAAAGTACCCACTAGGATGAATCATTCAGAGTTTATAATGGACACTGTTTTTCTTCATCGGTGCGGCAAACCTGTGGAATGTAAACAATATGCGGTGAATGGGAGAGTTTGTGTGTTTTAGCAGCTAAATCTAACATGTGCCACATTTAAATGATCTTGATTAAATAAAGGCCAGCTTCTTTCTCTTTGCTCTTTGATAGTGGAATAAATAGTGAAATATTGATGAATGCTTTGCATGCCCTAGGCTGTGTCTGGTGTTACACAGCTTCTCTTTTTCAGTAATCATGTTAGTATGGCTTATATTCAGGGGCTAGCAGAGCTAAGCTCTCCTGTCTTTCACAGATAATAAGATATCAATATAAAGTTTTGTTTTTGAAATCCATGTGAGATTAGTAGCTGGTAACAAATATTTTAAGGCAGATTTTTTAGTACCTTCTGTGGGACTAACAACAGCATCACCAGCAAGAGTAATACACTGACTCGTATTTTTTAGTCCCCTAGTGATTGATATTTGACATATCATATATAATCTGTATTTTTGAGCTATTTCATTTTTTTTTACTAAATAAAACACTCTGCATTTAAGAGTTTTGAATGAGTTTATACACAATTGCTGTTTAAATAAAATGATGAGTGGTTTTTGTTTATTATAGGCTTTAGAGTGAGGGTGCTTTCTGATGTTATATGCAATTCAAACTAAAATCATATCTCTGATGATGATATTTCATGTCTGCTTTTTTCTTGGAGAGAAAGGTTACATTGCATATTCATTATCTGAGATGATTTCTTTTTAATCATGAGCTGTTGTGGAGATGACTGTACTGTGAAAAAGGCAGTGTGATGATGGAAATCTAATCAATCCTCCTCTATGTTCTGATATGGTACAATTCTGGATAAGGATAAGGCACCTTATCAAATCACATGTCTCCTGTTGGAATTGCATTTGTTTTTTGTTCAAATAAACTCTCCTGATTTGAGCCAAAAAAGTATGACCAGAGATGAGCTGTGACAACTCATTGCTGGTCATAATAACATACTGATTTGTATGCTGTTTCTCTGCTTGACTTCATTTTAATATTGCTTTACACAGGTCTAAGGACTTGATCAAAGAAGCCATCTTAGACAATGACTTCATGAAGAACCTGGAGCTGTCCCAAATCCAGGAGATAGTGGACTGCATGTATCCAGTAGAATATGGGAAAGACAGCTGCATCATTAAAGAAGGCGACGTGGGGTCGCTTGTCTATGTAATGGAAGGTAAGGGACTGTTTTGGTTCTAAAATAGATTTAAACACAAAGCAGTTTGGTATATGATTTATTAATTCTTATATTTGAACCCTATATTTATCAGCCATTCTTAGACTTGCACATTTAGACATGTTACATTTACAGCATTTGATATTAGCCTTATCCAGAGTGACCTACAATTATCTCATTCATACAAATGAGCAGTTGAGGGTTAAGAACCTCGCTCAAGGGCCGAGCAGTGACAGATTAGTAGTGCTATGATTTGAATGAACAAACTTCTGATTAGAAGTCCAACATTATAACCACTACACCTTCTCTACAATGCAGTGCAGGTGCAAGCTTCCAGGATCCTCACATGCAGCACACAATCTATACACATTACATATTAGAATAATCACAATCACTACTTGACTTGTTCCCTATTTAAATTTAAAGGACCTGTTATGGGTTACAGACACACATCCCTGTCTAAAGTCATGGCTTTTATATTACTGAATTAAAGATTTTTTAATGTAAAGCTAGTATGTATCACATTGCTGGTTGAGACAAGTGAGCCTATATGGTCTGTGAAGTAAAAAAAATATGGTATAAGTGAATGTTTCACGTTTTATTATCACAAGCACAAGTGTTGTAACTACATACAGTGAAATTTGTGTGCTAGAGATGCACAGTACTACAGAGATACAGTGCAAAAATGATAATAACCAGTACAAAGCATTTAACAAACTGTAAACATTGAACACAGACATGTGTGGACATGCGGTGATTACATAAGGTGTTTGGGTGTGGACATGCGGTGATTACATAAAGTGTTTGGTTTATCCCTTCATGGACAAAAGGCAGGATTTTGGCAGGGGAATATGCACAAGCTATGTGTTGGCTCGTCCCTTTCGCCTCCCTCACCTTCCGGGTCCAGCGCCTGATTGCAAGGTTTAGAAGAATGCCTTTTGGTGGTTTCCTTCCTTTGCAAGGAGAGCTCCGCCTCTCTTTCTCTGAGGAGGGGAGGTGGAGGTCTGCGAGACCCCTGAGACTACCCCTCAGACAATCTTTTTGGAGGAGCTCCTAGAGGTAGTTACCCGTGCCGTAGCCAAGCTTGAGAAAGATTGGCCGGCCAATCAGCAGAAGGCTTGTCCACCTAGTAAGCATGATAAGCGCTTTCTGCAACCCGCGTGACTGCCTCTGCGCCAGGGCCTGCCTTTCTTCCCAGACCCTTCTTCCCAGACACCGAGGTGTTCAGGTCGTGGGCTAGTCCTTATCCTTTCTCTATATTTAAATATAGATGGACTGAGAGACTCTGGTTATGAAGGGAAGCCCGGGTTGAAGAGACGCTGGCTAGCTATCTCTCACTGGTTGATGATTTGCCTCTCAAAGCCCCAGCAATTCCCACCAAGCCCCTGAGAACCACCTTGGCACTGGTGGGCTAAGCTTATGTCTCAGCGGGTAAAGCTGCAGGCTCTCTGCACACCATGGCTGTGCTGCAGGCCTATCAAGCCGGTCTGCTGCAGGAGCTAGATGTAGGAGATGGCTCGGGTAGTCAGGAAGTCCATGAGCTCTGCTGTGCTATAGACCTAGCCTTAGTGCTACCAAAGAGACCGTTAAGGCCATGGCCACCCTCGTCTTGACTGAGAAACACATTTGTCTCACACTGTCAGCTCTTTCCGACAAGGATAGGGCTGTGCTCCTGGATGCCCTGCTGGTGCCGCATAGCCTTTTTGGTCAAACTGTTAATGCACTCGTGGACAGGTTTCAGAAGGTTAAAAAGCATAAAAAGAAGGAGAAAATCAGAATATGTAGAGGGAGGAAGAGAAGGAAAAAGAAGAAAGAGAGAAAGGAAGAAAAGGAATGGCAAGTTTAAATTCAAATTGAACACAACCTAAATGAGAATTATCAAGAAATTCAAATTCACCTTAATAAAGGGTTTCGAGCTTAATCACGCATTTTAATAGTTGGTAGAATGGTTACTTGCATTGGCTTTGTTGCTAAACAAACGTCCGGATGTGGTTGACATAAGGAGATTCTTGAAGAGTCCGTTAGGAGGGAGTTAGATGTTCTGCCAGGTTCTCGTGAAGTTCAGAGTAGGAGAAGTTCTTGGAGGTAAAGCTTGCCGGAAGATCTGTCTCAAAGGGTTTGAGTCCCGTCTTGAATTAAGGTTCTTGAGTGACAATTGGTGGGGGTTCAGGACATTTAAAGGTCCCTAGCCACACCCATCTTTGGTGGAATGGCCAATGCCAGGCATGAACTTTTAAATAAAAGTTTTTTTCATTTTGTGGCCTGCTTACATGTTTATGGTTGGTTTGGAGAACTTATGAAGAACTTAAGAAGAAAAGAGCAGATCATTTTGATGATAAGCATGAAATAAAGAGTCAGCATTAAGGCAGAGATACATTAATATACCGGGACATAAGCCTTTAAAGTGTAACTTGTGTTAATACAGAATTTTATTCTGCCATATTATATGCACCCTTGTTTGGAAAATAAAGAACAGATCATTTTGATATCAATTTTGATATCAAGCATAAAAAAAAAGACAGCATCATGGCAGAGATACATTAATAAACCTTTAAAGTGTAATTATTGTTTAGACAGAGTTAAACACTGGGTGTATAGGACAAGGGGGAAATACATACAACATATGCATACGTCATATAGAATTTGGAACACTTCATTATTTATTAAATGACAGAAATGTCTTTTTGTGTGTGTGCTTGTGCCTACTGGAGCCGTGTTATCACTTGAATGCTGAATGCTGACAATGACTTTTGAGACTCAGGTTCAAGATGCTGACCTTGAAGCAGGTCTTGTCCCAAATCAGGTTCAAGGACAGGTTTGTGACCATAGATCTGAAGGATGCATACTTTAATGTATCCATCCTTCCAGCTCACAGGAAGTTCCTGATGTTTGCTTTCGGGGCCGAAGCGTACCAATATCGGTACTGGCCCTGTCAAGGCTTTGGGGCGTCCACATTCTAAATTATATAGACGATTTGTTGATATTGACTCAATTAGAGCAGCTGGCCATCTGGCATAAAGGTGTCACATTACCCACATCAAGGAACTGGGGTTAAGGCTGAATGGCAAAAAGAGTGTGTTTTCTCCATTACAGAGAACCACTAACTTAGGCATAGTATGGGATCCGACTCTTATGCGGGCACATTTGTCCCCTCCTTGTGTCGAGTCCATCCTAACGGCTGTCAAGAGAGTGAGGGAAGGCCAGTCACTTACTGTGAAGCAGTATAAAAAACTGCAGGGTCTGATGGCACCAGCGTCCAATGTGGTTCCACTTGGCTTTCTGCACATGGGACCCTTTCAGTGTTAGCTCGAAACCCGAGGATTCTCTCGGAGGGGCAATCCACTCTGTATGATCAGGGTCATACGGCGAGCCTTACGTGACTTAGATGTGTGGAGAGATCCCGGGTTCTTGACTTAGGGCCCGGTGCTGGGGGTTCCTGGGCATTGCATAACCCTTACAACAGACACGTCCCTCACAGCCCTTAAATGAGGGAGATGCTCTCTCGAGGCAAGGGCCGAGGGGGAATAGTGACTCCACCCAGATGTGGTGAAGCAAATCTGGAAAGAATTTAACAGAGCTAAGGTGGACCTGTTTGCAACTGAAGAGACAATGCACTGCCCCCCCCCCCTTTTTTTTTCCTCTAACACCTCTCTAATCCTGGATGCCATGTACACCTTTCCCCCTGTCTCGCTGCTCCCGGGAGTTCTGGAGAGCATTCGCTGGGATAGAGTCCGTTTCCTGCTGGTGGCCGAGGCCTCGAATACGACCTAGAGTGCCTGCATGGGACTTGGCTATTGTCTTGGAGGCCCTGTCAGAGCCTACCTTTGAGCCTTTGAACAAGGTGCCTTTGAGGTTCCTTACAATTAAGACAGTGTTACTCTTGGCCATCTCCTGTTTCAAGAGAGTAGGCGATTTTCAGGCCTTCTCTGTGGCCCCTTCTATTCTGGAATTTACTCCAGGCTTGGCCAGTGCCTTCATCTTCCCTAAATCAGGGTATGTTCCTAATACCCTAAGTAAATAATAAGTGTGGCTGCCTCTAAGGCTTTGTCCTCTGGAGTTTTCCCCCAAGACATTTGCAACGCTGCAGGCTGGTCCACCTCACTGACCTTTGTCAGGTTTTTTTTAGCCACGATCTCAATGCCACTTCTGGCCCCTCTGTCCTTCGCCCTAGCTGTGCCTATTCACACTAGGCAGGGATTGGTCAGACGCAGCTGGAGTTCCTGAAGGGGAACATCTCTAGGTTATGTATGTAACCATTGTCCCCCCAAAGGAAACTAGACGTTGTGTCTCTGTGTCACTGGTTTCACTCCATGTGCTTTATGATTCCTGGTCGTGACGTCATCCCGTTGGTGATGCCGCATTTTCCATTGGACTGATTACACACGTGATTCAGAATGTGGACAACACAGAAGCATTCCCAAAGCGTTTTTGATGCAGTGTCTTATTACCTCAGGGAAGCATGGTTACATCTGTAACCTGGAGACGTTTCTCCCCCTCCCCCCCCCCCATTTTGAATAGAAAGTCTGCATAAGTTCTTCCCTGTTTAGCTTTGTACTTTCATAAGAAAAGATGGATCAAATGTATTATCAGCGCAGGTTGTTTAATCACAGGGTGAGAGGATTCTTTGTTCCCTCTCTAGTGGGAAATGAAGTATACTTGGCTACATTTAAGGGACTTCATTGGCCATTTTTGGAGTTGTGTGCTGTCTTTTTTGATGTGAATTGAACTTTGCTATTTAGTTATACATTTACTGGAACACCAGGGTTCCCTGGTTTGATTTTGATCTTAGGATTCTGTGCATATTCAATACGTTCAATTGCGTTTTTACCACATTCTTCCTGGTTTTCTTCCACCTAACAAAAACGTGCAATTGAGGGGTGTGTGTACTTAGTGACCAGTAATGGACAGGTGCTTTTCCCTGGGCGTATTTCAGCTTTATGTCTAACATTTCCATGATAGGCTCCAGATTCTTCACACTCCTGACCAGCCAGCCAAGCCTCACGGCATTTCATGACAGTTATTTATTAATACGTGTTCATACGAATCGACACGAATAGACTTTCTATGTAATGTATTTCAATAGGAAGTATTTTTGGTGCCTCCACCAAAGTTTTCTTTCTGCCACTGGATACCAAAAGTTTGTTATTGATTTTTTTTTTTTTAATCTTTAAGCACTATTACTCAACATTTAAGCAGGAGATTTTATTATGTTTTTATTGCTTTATATTCGGTAAGCTATTTACTATTATAAACCATTGTCAGTGGTTCCTTCCAGTCAAAATACAGTAAATATATTTTCCTGGTTAATTAAGAGACACACACATTTATTACAGTATAACCCTAACCCTTAGCCTAACCCTAACAGTATATTTTCTGGCTTATTCTCTGATAAAAATAGAAAAAAAAAAAAACAATTACCTTTGGCATTTCTGTCAGCATTACCCATGAACTCTGCCTCCGTTGCTATGGAGAAGGAGCCAGACGGAGGCAGTCGTGCTGAGTGACACGAAAAAAAGAGGTTGTTTTGCAAACTACATATAGTAGGCTATGATATTATTCATATGAGAGGAGATATAATAATTATAATGGCTTTACCAAAGTGAAGCCCAAGGACAAATTTCTTCCCTATTAATGAGCTTCAAATGTCATATTAATCTGTACTAATGCTGCCATTTCAATGAGATCCAGTTTAAATAAATGCCAGCTGAGAGCCTGCAAATCTAATGCTGTAGGCACCTGTTAGTTTCTTGGGTGGATGTTTATGTCAGATAGACAGTGTTCCAGTCTTTATAGCTTCTTTAGTAATAGAAAATGTGGTTGGTGTCCCTATTCCTTCCTATGTAGATAAGCAGAGATAAACATATACTATATCATTATATTACACAAAAACTGCACTACACAAATAATTGTGTAATCTTGGCCATCACACACATGATTTTTTAACATCCCACTTTAGATTTGTGAAATCGTACATGGTTCACTGAGACTGTGTCCTTGTCCATTAGGTCATTATATTTATGGTGGTCATTAAAACTTATCAATCAGATCTGAATCATTTGCCAGAATTAGGGCTAGACGAAAAGAGTGAATTGCATTTTAGCATTTCTACTTAATGTCTGAGTTAGGACAAACAAAGCCAATTAAGGACAATATAATTGGAACTGTATACCCTTCTTTGCAGTTTGGCTGAATAAGAAGCAATGTGTTGATATAAAAGGAATACAAGCTGAAAATTGTAAACATTAATCTATGATTTCTTTGTACAATTTATACTTATTTTTAATGTTTATTAGCAAAATTTTCTGATTAGGAATATATTGCTAGGATGAGAAATCTCTCCATTTTTTATAAAGTATTATTTATGTGTACAAAGAATAATGTACATGTATGTGGTGTACACAAGTTAAGTCTAAGTACAAATGTGGCTACTATAAATGCCACATAATTTATTAAATACATATTATGTATAATGTATAATTTTAAATATATGTATAATTTTGTGGTTACACTTATTTTATTATTGGAAATAAATAACTGCAATAACTGCAAAAGAGTTATCATGATTTTATGGTTGATCATTTAACCCTATTGTGTTTTTTTATTATTATTACAAGAAGTGGGTCAGTGTGTGAAAGAAAACATGAAAAGTTGTGTAAAGTAGAATGTTTCCTTTCTTGACTTGAAGAGTCATAACTTCCTGTGCATGGCTCAAAGGTTGATCATGTTACTTATACATGACTTCCTGCTCCTTTGGATCATTAGTGCTGTGGGACACATTGTAAAAGAACACATTTTGACCTAAATTCTGACCCTGAACTTCCTATCGCCATTTCTGCAGGCCTTATTGGGGTGAAAGTGTGTGAGTATGAACACATCCTGTTAGCAACAGCTGGCCCACATCCTGTTAGCAACAATGTGTATATATGAGTTCATGAATAAGGCTTATGAGCAGCCAAGCTTAATCCAGCTGATATATACAGTGGATATACAATGTTTTCAGACTCAGTTGTATTTTTTTTGTGATGTGAAAATATAAATGAATCCAAGATAAATCATTTGAGAACTTTTTCCATCCTTAATGTAAAATTGCAACATGTAAAAATTAAGTGGAAAAAGAACAAAAATATTTGAAAGAAAAATCAGAAAAATTAAGTTTGGAAACACCTGGTCTTTTATAATTTTTAGTTTATATGCAACAAACTAGGTACTTTAACAGTATGAAGATTTACTTTCCAAACAAATATATAAATTAACAGAAACTTTATTTTATTGAAAAATCGTCCCTTAGCATGAATAACAGCTTTATACACTTGGCATCCAGACAGTGATTTTCTCCAAATTCAGCTGAAATACTTTGCCATGCATCTTATACATTTTGCCAAAGGTGTTCTCCTCTAGTTGGATTATGTCTTTCTGACTTAATCCAGTTTATCAGTTCAATAGGATTTAGGTTTACTGTTTAGGGCAGGCAAGTCCCTGGAAGATAACACTCCAACCAACTGTTTGCTCTCTGAATAACACTAACAGAGCTTGGACGTATGCATTAGTCTACGGGGTATGCATTAGTCTACGGGGATTTAGTCTTGTATGGTGAAGTTCCAGCTGACTGCAGTCCAGTTAATGTCCAGTAAAATTGAAGTATGGAATGGTAGCCATGCTGGTTGAGTTTTCCTTTAAGCTGGAATGTCTCGAACCTTCTCTGCTTTAAAACAATTTCAAACCATTAAGCTTCCATTTTCATGTTTGACTGTTGGTGTGATGCAGTCTGGCAAAACTCTTCTTTCCTGTCTTCTGTCTTACATAAGCTAAATGTCAAACTTTCTTTTAGTCAGTCACTGTTCAATTCTTGTGTGTATTTGCCTTTTACCTAGTTTGTTGAATATAAAAAAAGGAACATGTCTCAAAAACAATAAAAGGTGTTTCCAATTTTTTTACAGCTACTGTACTAAAAGTTACGACAACCTGTTTGCATATATTGTTCAAATTTTACAATTGATTAAATGATGCTCATCTTCGTTTTTCAACAATGTCAGAAGGTTTGTTTGGTTTTAGAAAAATCATCACCAAAAAAACAACAACAAAAAAAACAGTATACCCATTGTGCAGCATGGTGGTGGCTTTAGAGGTGCTTTTCTTCAGCCAAAACTGTGTTTTTTATCAGGACAAGGGGAATAATAAATAGGTATAAAATTCCAGACAATTTTTGTGCATAGCCTGTTAGTGAGCTCACATGAAAAGGAATTTCACCTTTCAGCACAACAATGACCAAAAGCATACATTCTAATCAACAAAGGAATGGCTTAACCAAAAGAAAAAAATCTATATTTTGCTGGAAGCGGGCTCTGCACAGGAGATGCCCGTACAATTTAAAGGAACTAGTTTTTGCAAGAAAAGTGAAACAATATTGGCAAGTAAAGATATGCTGTACTGAGAAATTCTCCAACATGATAAAACCTTTGGCACTAAGATGATAGAGAGGTTTAATTAAATCAAAAGGTGCTTAAACGAAGTATCTGTTCAGGTGTGTGCACACTTATGCAACTAGATTATTGTAAGTTGTATTATTATTTTTTCCTTTAAAAAAGTTATACTTTTTCATTTGAGGGTAAAAACAAGTCCTACCAGGATTTATCTTGCTTATAGCTATTTCTAGATTTGAATTATAACATTGATTGATGGTTGATGGGATGGAATTGGAAAACATGCACTGAATATTGGGAGTGAAATTTACCACACATAAAACGTCTCTAGGTAACGTACGTAACCCTGGTATGTAACCGGAAAAGCATGATGTCACCGGTGTCCTGGAAAGACACAAATGTCCTGGAGAGACACTACAGAGGAAAAGGCCTTAGAGGTCACCACACTCAGGGTTGAGTGAGCTCTGACCTTGAAAGGAGCGGAGAGACCAGAGGACTCATAAGAAGAGGAGATTGCATCCACAATGCACCTGCTGAGGGTCTGCTAATCCGCTGGAAGACCCTTCTTATTTGGACTGTAGCAGACGAACAGCTGGTCCGACTTTCTCCACAGGGCAGTTCTGTGGACATATATGACCAGTGCTCACAACCGGACACACCTGTTTAAGCTTCTCCTTGACAGGGGTCTGAAAAGGAGGAGGATGGAATGCCTGGAGCACGACTGGTCGTGGGGCAGCCGAGGCCACCTTGGGGACATACTCTGGCCTGGGTTAGAGAAAGTCACTGGCCATTCCTGAGGGTGAAATCCAGACAGGAGGAGGTCACTTTTTAGAGACAAGATGGCAATTCGAAAGACTTTCAGAAGGGCACCTTGGGCAAGGGCTTGAAAAGAGGCTTAGACAGGGCCTCCAGAACTATGGCCAGGTCCCACCAATGCACTCTAGGTCACACCTAATACCTCAGCAGGTTCTTCCCTCGCGACTGCTTAGCAAGCGGAGCATGATATTAGCTCCGCCATAGCGGAAACGTAAACCTGAAGGGTGGAAGGAGACAACTCTTTGGCGAACTGTTCCTGAAGGAATTTCAGTACTGGGACAACTGGACAACTCCGGGTGGGGATTTCGCCTGAGAGGAATCTTCCAGGGAGGGTGTTCGAGAAGGTTTTACCAGGCCGGCGAACCATGGGCGTGAGGATAGGCTCGACTCGAGCAGGAAGCAACTGTGCCCGCATAGTTGCCGAATCCCACACTAAGCCTAGATAGGGGGTCCTCTGTAAAAGAGAAAGTTTTTTTGGTATTCAGTCTTAACCCCAATTCTTTCATGTGGGCAAGACCGACATCCCAAAGTGTTGTTGTTCAAGTTCCTTAAGAGGTAATTTTTTTGGTATTCACTCTTAACCCCAATTCCTTTATGTGGGCGAGAATGTCATCCCAAAGTGTTGTTGACGCAGCTTGAGTTCCTGAAGAGGGAACAAAAGATTTCTCTTGTGATTCTTATATGAAAGCAACACATCTCTAAATATGGAAGATGTGTAGTCTGTTCTGTCTTTTACAATTTGTAGTAGACATATGAAAGCCAGTCTTGAATAACAGTAGGTCAACCTTTTTGAAAAAAAAAAAAAAAAAATGACAAGGAGTTTCTTGGTTAGGCAAGTTAGGCTGTAGTCTACACTTCAGCCGAAATTAATTAATTAAAAAAAGTAACGGGTAACGCACCATACGGTAACAGTAACGAAGTTACTTTATTTTTAAAAGTACCGCGTTACAGTATTAGTTACTAGTTACTAGTAAAGCGTTACTGCCCAACACTGCCAGACACTAAGTGGCATCTTTTGTTATGACACTGCTCTCTGGTGAGAACATGTGGAGTTTTGTGTGAAAAACTTGTGTGTGTGGGTGGAGCCAATCAAATAATCGTGTGTGTTCAGTAGCAGCTCATAACAGCGTTTTGGCTAAACAGGTCTACATTGTAGCCTCGAACAAAATAAATTTTAAGAGGTTATCCAACTTGACCTATGTTATATCCTACTACCAAGTGATTTTACTTAGACTGTTATTGGTTACCATCTAATATGCAGTTGATACTTCACAACAGTCATACAGTGTACAGTAAAGCAGTTAAATTTTATATAGACACATTCAATGTTTTATTAATGAACTAATTGGTTGTATTTTTAGTCAAATTAAGATACCTGTAAACAGCTAAGTGGTACAGTAAACAGGCTGAGCCCATGATCCATGATATAAATCTATTTAATATTGCCTAATATCTGTCAAATAGCAACAATAAAAAAGGTAATTCCAAAGAGGTCATTATTATTGAAAAATAATGAAAAAGTATTCAAATTTTGAAGTCACTGCTTATTAAAAAATATTTTATATTGCGCTTTTGTAACTTGATAAACTGGGTAGTTTAATGTGTTATTTAGTGATACACTGGTGTAACCGTCTGGTGTAAAACTATTTTGCTTGATTCTGCACTAAAATGTTAATCTGGTGTCAATATAAATTAGATTTATTTTACCCAAAGTGCCCTACTGACATATTTTATTATATAGATGCTTGGAATTTCTAATGACAACTGCCTCCATTAACTGCTTTAGTTTGTACTGTAAAGGCTGAGCTACTGTAAGCACATCAGAAATTGGTATTGAGAATTTCTCAGGTTCCAGTATCATATTGAAAATAATAAAATTAGACTGGTGCAACCCTGGATTTAACGAAAAGGAGATTTAGGTTTTAGGAGTGAAGTCAGTGTCCAGTCACCCATGACAGATGAAAGCTATTTCAGGTCAAAGATAGATGGATTTTTTCCTATCTGCTCAGTTAACCTAGGATTATGTCCTTATTCTCCCTAGATTTTATGAGTCTTTTAATGGTGCTTTTTAAATAGGCAATTTCGACTCATTTTCTTTGACTATATAGATCATGGAACTGCTGTCCTTTAGCAGTCAAAGATGTCTATTATACTGTGTTTACAAAATGTTCACGAATAGTAGTTTATGATTTACTTGTGCTCACTGACGGATCATAATTTCAAAATGAAAAAGAAATTACACATTTATTTACCTTATAATATTGTAAGAGAGAGAGAGAGAGAGAGAGAGAGAGGTGAATTTGAAGTGAAAGTTGTTTAACAGAAAG
This sequence comes from Silurus aristotelis, assembly GCF_946808225.1. Taxonomy (NCBI): domain Eukaryota; kingdom Metazoa; phylum Chordata; class Actinopteri; order Siluriformes; family Siluridae; genus Silurus; species Silurus aristotelis. The sequence goes on along the minus strand of NC_139577.1, from coordinate 17,423,604 downwards.
TGTGTTTGGCTCTGAAATGGAGCATGGTGCAAACACATCTGCCACTGCTCACGTGCATGTGCGGAGTCTTAGCCATGAAAGTGTGATCACACATCACAAACATGCAATCATTCTCCCATTGTGAGCTTCCTCAGCAGGCTAACCATTCATATTCCTTTTCACAATGTTAAGTCCTGTTATTCTTTTGTTTTGGCACAATGTTTTTTTTTTTTGTTTTGTTTTTTTGTCGAGGCTTGTAGCAAATCCTATAACCTATGCCACCATAAAAAACATAAGAGGGAGAACTTTTATAAGAATCATGAGCCAATGCATTTATTCAGTTCATGATTGATAAGAAATTGTCAGGGATTCATTGAAATACATTTTCTGATAAATAGCACAGTGTGATACATGTGGCTTTATGTGTGCATAATCCTCTTTAACCTGAACTTGATTTCTTACAGATGGCAAAGTGGAGGTAACAAAAGAAGACTTGAAGCTGTGCACTATGGGGCCTGGAAAAGTGTTTGGAGAGCTTGCTATCCTTTATAATTGCACGCGAACAGCCACAGTGAAGAGTGAGTACACAAACACACACGTATGCATGCACGCATGCACGCACGCGCACACGCGCACACACACTAACACACACACACACACTCACACACACACACACACACACACACACACACACACACACACACACACACACACACACACACACACACACACAGTAACAGTTCTGTGCCGAGACTTGTGGCCATTTGCCTGTTATCATGTAGTGAGGTGCATGTAAATGAGTTCTTTGACAGTATTGTTCTTTTTGCTAGATTAAAATGACCCCAGCCACACTGACGTACGGGATACTTATTATTACTTTAACCAAAGGAAGCTCTATGCTCAATCCGGTCTTTGAAGTAGCACAAGCTTTATTTCATGCCTGTCTGCTTTCTAATATGTGCACCAACTTCAAGTAAAACTGACTTTTACAAATGTCAATAAACCCTATTTATTTTCCTATACTTCACTAAACCTTTGGGTAGAATCTGAGTAAGATCTGCAGTAACAACACAGTCGGTCTGAAAGAAAGTTTTTTGTCAATTGCAAAATATGTGACTGTTGATAGATAAGTGCAGGTCTGACTGAAATACTCTTATGATGGTGAAAAGACAAAAAACATGATTGCTAGACATCCTATGCATTTTCCTCCCTACATGTAAATCCAGGTGGGCCAGGGATCTAACATATACATTATATTGACCTTCAACATATGTTAATCTTCATACAATATTCATTCACAACTATGCATTTAAAATTTCATTAAAATTCTGATTACCACACTGAATAACCAACAATGAAAAATATGTTGCTATTTTACACAAATACTGATATGCTCTTTATTGTTGCCTTTCTATTATATACTGCATTTGACCTAGCTTAGAAGTGAAGGGCGGAGCTTAACTCCACTGTGTGTTCGAGGTAGAAAGTAGGGGAAAGAAAAACCATGGAAATGTTTATGTTTGTCTTTTGTTTGTAACAAGCCAGCCAACTTTGATGAGTGATGTACTGTACATGTATTTACTTAAAAACTGTAGACATTATAGATCAAAAATGTGTGTGCACCACAGTGATTTTATTTACTATGCAATAACTGTGAAAAATTTTATGGTATTATTATTATTATTATTTTAATTTATATTATTATTATTATTATCTTAATGTGTCCTAATGTGACATATGACACAGATAGAACAATAGTTAACTAAAAAAATATTTCTTCACTTTAAGTCTTAAATTAAGGTAAATTCTTTAATTATAGTGAATTAGCCACATGCTTAATGTTTTATCATTTCTTCTTTAATTTTGGCACTGGACTAATTGTTGGTCAATTATAGGAGTTTGTGTTGTTCAAAATGTATTAAGTATCTAAATTAGATAACAAAACTACGCATATAGATCTAGTGCAAAACTAAATTAAAACTTGTGAAAACTAAACTAAATTTGGCGTGGCTGGTTGACACTAGGTAGAAGGAGTAAATTATGTCAATTTTGTGTCTTTCTTCCTCTAAAATGTAATTAATGCACCCACAAGAAGTTGATGTGGAATGCACAAAGAACATAGAGTCCTCTATTGCAGGCTTTTGTGATATCAGTAATGCAATGACTGTCATTGTGATAATGTTTTACAAGCTAAATATTATTAGTATGCAAATGCTGAGTTTGCATGATAATATATTTGATCCCTGTATGTATTGAGGATAGGTTCCAAGCCTTCCAGTGGATGCTTGAAACTGAGGACAGTAGGGAACACTATATACTGTACATGCTGTACATTTTTATTATAAAGTGTAATTTATTCTGCAAATTAGGCTCAATAGGATATTAACATCACCACTCTTGCGATCTTTACAAAATATAGTTACTTGAATATAGTTTAATACAAAGTGAGCTGCTCTGAAAAGCAAGATGGCTTAATGACTAACAGCTGGGTAGTGCAGGTAATGTTATTATGCTGGGCAAAGAAACCTTGCAAGAGTTCATCACTTTACTCAAAACAAAAAACTTAACTTTAACACGGGACATGAGGGTTTTACTGTATTAATGTAAAGGCGTTTGATGTTTAAAATGATCTAATTTCATTCATAAATACAGTTCATATCTTTTAAAAAGGTATTTAAATGTTAATATTAATTTTTTTTTATCTTTTCACTCTATCTTGTGATCCTCACACAATTTTAATGAAGAAAGCATATGTAGGAGCTTTTCTCTTGGGAGATGCAGCAGTATCTATGAGCCATGGGCCTGAAAGCAGTGTGACTGTGTCTGTTCTGAGCTTATTGTTACATTAGTAATTTTACAGCACACTAGAGAGCTCCAGAAATTGCTGTTCTGCATGGTGTTTTGGAAGTAGAGCACGTTTTATCTAACAGCAAATCGATGGAGATATTAAAGGGAGACGGTGCAAAGTGGGAAAATGTGTGTTGGAAAGTCACATAGACAACAGAGAAATGAAGACAAAAGAAAAGTGCAAGACAGCGCTTGAATAGACATCACAGTTATAGAGCAGATAATCAAATGTGGTCAGTTCAGCAAAGGAGCACTGTTTGTGAACCATTGCTCAACTAAATAATAGGCTATCACATCCACCTTTTCCACCAATCTTTTTGGCTATTTATTGAGAAAATATGGACAAAGACAGGGAGAGGTTCATTATTACTGTAAATGTGCTCTGCTACTTTAATCCATTAAGTGACTTCAAATATGTTTTTTTTTGTAATTGAGCTTAAGCATTACCAGACAGTCCTTTTAAACTAAGCTGACTTAAGGAGCCTGTTTTGTTTTTCAGTGTTTATGTTTTACGCAGCTAAATTATTCTTGACGGATCACTGTCTAGCTCACCTTCTGGTTTCTATCTGGCTTATTCAGCAACCTGTCTATTTTATCCATTCTTTTTCTTCTTATCTATAAGTCACAATGATGGTTTGGCTGCTTCTCCTTCTGTCATTTCCACTTCTTTTTCACCATCCATTTATTTTCATTCTTTTTTTTTCGATTTTACATGCTTCTCCCCCCTCACATATGTCCTCCAGCCAATTCTTTGCCCTGTCAGCTCTGTTTATTCCCTTACTATAGTCTCTTCCCCTCTCTCTCTCTCTCTCTCTCTCTCTCTCTCTCTCTCTCTCTCTCTCTCTCTCTCTCTCTCTCTCTCTCTCTCTCTTGCTTTCTCTGGCTCTCACAAACATAAACCCCAGCTGTGGCCCCCTGCTCTCTCCCCTGGGTTCTGTTTATCGTTTGCCGGTGCCTGAGCTTCTCTGCACGCTGGCTCTGGTCCTCCGCCTTCCTGAGGCAGGAAGTGGGGTATGGATTGGCCAAGTCTGAGCAGCACACTTGGCTTTGTGTTTGAGCATCTAATCTGTTTTATTCACACAGGCAGATGTGAGCATGACCCCCGAACACTGCCAGCACAAACCAATCAGTGCATATAAACAGCTTATCAACCTTTTCATTGTACCTGGTGAACAGAGCCGTGCTATTGTTTTTATATTACACAATTCACAGATTTCTTTCTCCCTCTCTCTCTCTCACACACACACACACACACACACACACACACACACACACACACACACACACACACACACACACACACACACACACACACACACACACACTAATGAATTCCTGACTGACTGCAGGAAATATTGTAGGTGGTTGGCAAAAGGTCAGGGCTGTGTGGTTCATTGTTAGGGCCAAGTCTCCCCTTAGGAACTTGCATCACCACCCATAATTATATAATTGAAATATATAATGAAAATGTATTCCAAAATATTTGTGGATTGTGATTTGTTGATGGCAGGTGGATTTGGAAGGCATACTTGTTTAGCCAGTTCATAAATGGTTTCATGAATGGTGCTAGTGTAATAACCTACAGTCTGCTAGTTTCATTATGATTGACAGAGGCCTTACACTCTGCGAACACTGGCCGTTTGACTCCCTGCCATTCAAACTAATAGTCTTCTGAAAATAGCAGGAGTGCTTTTCTTTTGTGCAACTCAGGTGCCCTCAGTTGGTGTTTTGAAAGTGGTAAAGAATGCTGGTGAACAAGAATCATGTACATTATAAGGATGATACAGAATTATGTTACATCGTGGGATTTAATGATTTCACAACATAATATACAGTATATATAAAATATATATGAAATTTAATATATATGAAAATCGTCTGTGGTCAGTTTATTGCCCAGAAATGTTAGTGAAAAATATTTACTGAAATATTTCCCATACTTTATTTTGTTTGTATTTTAATTATTTGACTTTTCCTTGGTATTTAGGACCTTGAGCCAATGCATGATTTCCTGCATTATAACTGTAAGGTGATGCAGAGGTTAAATACTCAATCATTAATCATAGGGATGATTAGAGAATACACAAATAAAATGAGACAAGAGTGCACTGATGTAATATGCAGGATAAGGCAGGATGCAATTGCATAATCTAAATCACTTTATTTGTGGTAATTCAATATCTTTAGTCATAGTCCGGTCAAAAAAACATGCTGACAGCATCAAAACAGTTAAATAACTATGAAAACAGCTTTGACCCTTCAGGGGCATGGACTCATCAAGATGTGACATGTCAAGGTGTGCTCTGGTATATATAGCACCAAGTCTTTGTTTGTTCAGCACATCCCATTGATAATCGACTGAATTAAGATCTGCAGAATTTGAAGGCCAAGTTAACATCCTGAACTCTTTGGCATGCTCCTAAAACCTGTATCCTGAATAATATTTGCAGTATAGCAGGGCGTATTATCTTTCTGAAAGAGATCACCTGCTATTATGGAATACATTGACAAGAGCATTACATCATCTTTGTTGGCTTGTTTTTTCCTCTTCGCACACACCCCCAGCCATCTACATAAAGTAAAAGAAAAAGTGATTCATCGGACTGGGCCACCTTCTTCCAGTGTTCTATGGTTGAGTTCTAAACTCACAAGCCTATTGTTTGTCTGCAGCCATAAAAAGTTGAGAATCTCTGTTTTCTGACACGTATCTGCCAAAACTATTATTACACTGTTTTTGCAGTTTGTGCAGTAGCTCTTTTGTGAGATCAGACCAATCGGGGTATTCTTTACTTTCTGCATGCATTAAAGGCTTGGGCATGCTGCCCAGTAATGGGCTGTCCTTTCTTGGACAATTTTTGGTTGGTACTAAGCGCTGCATACCAGGAACACTTAACAAGTCCTACTGTTTTGCAGCTGCTTTGACCCAGCCAGCAAGCCCTCACAATTCTGCCATTCTGCCACATTAAAAAAAAAAAACCACACATTGTTAATTTTAATGTTGAAAACTAATGCAAATTGGGCTTTAATTTGAAAATGCGAAAATTCTTATTTTTTTGTGGTTCAGGGTGCAGATAAGCTCCATATAAAATTGGAACAGCAGAAACGCTGATTTGAGCTGCTTTTCAGAGCATGGCTGTGATTCTGGCCATCCAAGTGTGACTCAAATGCCCTTTCTTCATATGGTCAGTGGGCCACTAATATTCTTATAATGTTTTATTATAACCTCAATAAGAGCATTCCAACCACTGTGGTTTTACATTAACATCCTTCCCATAATCCAGTGAATGTGTAGGGACACAAGTGACTTTGGAACCGGACACTTTTTCTTGCAGGTCTTTCCGTGTAGATTAATGACAGTCTAATCTAATGCTTCTGCAGGTTTTTTATCTAACAAGGAAGGCTCATGCTAATTCCACTTGTTTAATCAATTGGTCTCACTTTTCACAGGACAGATGAGTCATATCAGGTGTTATGCTTCTTGCCTCAAATGGAAAGACACAGGCAAACTATCCTTTTGATGATAAGAATGTTTTTTTTAAATGATCACTTTAAAAATATGACAAATTTAATAATTGAATGTTGTATTAGGAACATTATATGCAATTTGTGCATTTTAAAAGTATTTTCTTTTTTAGCAAAAAAGGTAACACTAAGGCTGAATCACTCTTTACTATGCCTGAGGTACAGTTGTTTTTGTCACGTCTACCAGCAAATTTGAACAGATTTGTATATAACACTGACATGTATATCTATCTATGCAAGTCAGTGTTATCACGATTGAAAAAAGTTGCATTTCTGTCTTGTTACTTCATCTTGTTAAAACATGAAGTAGCATAAAATGGGTTTTTATTTTGATGCACTTTTCGCTGAGTGAGTGAAGAGAGAGTTAGAGTACTGGGATGAGGAGGTTTTGAAAATAGAAGGCCGGAGGAAAATGACAGAGATTGAAAAGAAAGACGGGAGTGGGATGAAAAGAGGCTGGTGGTCTGATGGTGGTGTTTATTAGTGAGACTGAAAACAAAAATGATCATCCTGCTATCTGCTTCCATGGTAACATGTGTGTGTGTGTGTGTGTGTGTGTGTGTGTGTGTGTGTGTGTGTGTGTGTGTGTGTGTGTGTGTGTGTGTGCTATCTTACAGAGAGATTTGTTAAAGAGGGCTTTTTGTCCAGTGCAAGAATGACCTGACTTATCCAGTTAGTATCTTATAGAGGTCAAAGTCACTTTGACTTTGTGTGTGTATATGTGTGCAAGTGCTTGTGCCATTTTCTGGCTGTGTTTGTTGGCTGTTTTGTGTGTTTTGTGCCTGCATTCTTTATAACTGATGTTAAGCTACTTGACATTAGAAAAGACTGTTTTAGATCCAAGACATGACTAGTGAGACATACAGTAAGACCATGTGTATATGACCTGGTGAATATTCCAAATGGAAATTCACAACTGTAAGCACTGAAAATATGTTCAGGATATATATATATATATATATATATATATATATATATATATTATATATATATATATATATATATATATATATATATATATATATATATATATATATGTCTTACACATGAAGCAAGTCTACATGGTTATCTTTTTAGGCCAATTCCACATCAATAAAATATTTTTTATGCATAATGCCACCTGCCTCCTAGGAGCTGATTTGGTGCAATTCTGACTGGAATCTTAGTGTGTGACTTAGTCTGCTTTGATGCTTGTCTAAAAGCTGTTGGATTGCAAATGCAAAACTAACAGGCACTATAATTTTCACCTCTCAACAGGCATATTTCCCAGTAGTTATGTTTGGTATTCACTCCATGTGCTTTTTTTTCTAACCTAGTCCTGTCTCCACTCCTGTTCTGATGTTGGTTGATTACCTTAATGTGTTCACCTGTTCTGTGTCAAGTCCTTAATAAGTTTGTCTCTATATATAATGCTGTTTCTGTTTTATGTTGTTAAGTCTCATGCATTTATTTCTCGTCCAATCTTAATTTTCTTGTCTTCCTTTCGTTAGTTTTACTTCCTGGTTTTCATGAATATAGATTATCCTAATTTAATTAGGTTGGCCTGTGTTTTGACCCCAGTCTTAGACTTTAACTATTTTTTTGGCTACAGATAGCTGCTACAAATATGGGTGTGGCAAGAGCAAAACAGTTTCTAACAAACAGAAAAATGTATCTTATTACCATGATTTTCACTTGGAAGAATGTTTCTGAATATGTGAGCCCATTTTCTGCACATGACCACATCACACTGGTTAAAGACATGACCAAAACATAGCAATTATTTTAAATTACAGGTCTATTGCTAGAGGACCTTCATGATATAATCTGACATATTATTGTCTGTTTTAGAGCTCAGCCGATATTTTATTGGAATGAGCTCATACACTATGAAAAGCAATCAAGCGCTCACATAGTTTACAATTTAAAGGAATGAAAAGAATAAATGTGGTTCGCTTTTTAAAGTGATATGAGAATTGGAGATTCCTGCAGTGATTATAAGTCTTCAGTACTTACTTTATTTTACTGACTAATATCTTGTAATCAGAAAGATTTGCATCTCACACACCCTTTAATTATTTATCCAGTAAAAATATAGAGTACACATCATTCTCTTTTCAGTCCATTTCCATTGTTCTCTCTCATCATCATAACATTTGCTTTTAATTAAGAGTGATACATAGTAGGGCATGTCCATTTTTAATGGAAACTATCAGCAGTGGACAAGGAAAATATATATTTTTAAATACAAGTGTAGGTGGTATTTCTCATTTTTATTAACTCTAGAAAATTTTGTGTGTCCCTTTGAACTGGAAAAAAACCAACGCTATTAACCCAGAGTCATAAGCCAATGGCTACTCTTCTTAAAAAAAAAATAAAAAAAATTAAAAGCTTTAATTGTATTCAGTCCTTCCTGTTAACTTCCTGTGAGCACTAGGAGTTTATTTTGCAGATTCCCACAGAGACATGCCACAATCCATGAGAACTCAAGGCTATGGATCTCCTACTGTAAAGATAACAGCTATTTTCATAGACCATGATTGCAGCTCTGATCTATTTCTCATCACAAACTGGTCACAGACAATGAACAAATTTAGATTACTTCTGCTTTACTGTTCAATGTGTAATTGGTGTATTTTATGTGAGCCCAGCTTTCTGCAAATATTTGAAAGGGTACTCCATTATCATTTCTTTGTTGTTAGTGTTGTCTCACTCAGAAATAGCGTGCTGGGAAAACAGCTCCCTTTTCTGATGAGTGAATCCAGGCACAAAAGATTTATCTCATTGGAAGATCGTTTTGCTGATAACAGCTTAAAGAGAGTACAATTCTATCTGTCTATCACAAGGTAGATATTACTCAAAGCTAGCTCTCTTTTTCTTTTCCTTTTTTTTGTCTTACTCTGTTGAACTGGTGTGCTTATATGATGCATTTAGAAAACCTCTCATCTCCAATGTTTACTCTTTTAGCACCTTTTTTTACCTTCCACTTGCCCTTTTAGCACGCCTCAGCCTTCCGGGGACCTCTGCAGAGTGAAGAGCTACACCGACTACTTTCTTAGATGAAGCAATAGAAAAACTACCTAAAGCTTAAGAGACTTTTTGACACTCTATCTCAAGAGAAAGAACAGAAGTGTTAATAATATCTACATGTCATGGGTGCATGTGTTTATCTGGGTCGCCACTTGACCCTGTTTGGTTGAGGGCCATTTTTGGGTCATTCACATTCTCTTTATGTTTGTCTGTCTCTTTTTAGTTTGTCTGTTTGTCTGTTGCTTTTATCTTAACCATGTTTCCTGGATGACAAGCTACCATCTCGAATAAAGATAAAAATGGAATAAATGTTTTATATTGGGTATATTTTACCATCATCTTCATCCAAATGGATAGTTATGTGAGCTCACGTACTTTTACATAATTTTGCCTGATGCAACAATTGATAGATTTAATTTTGGAAGATCTATTTTCATAGAGGAAAGACATATATTCATATCCCACTTCTACTGGACTACCTTTTTTTATCATATTTTACATTATAGAATATAACTTACATCACACTTTAAAATGTAGTGATATTTTTATAGTAAAGTTTACTAGCTGATTTGAAGACTTCAATGCCACAACACCCGATGAGGAGTCCCGTGGCAACAGTTGCAGCAAACAACCCAATTTTAAAGTTGTTTGCTGCAACTGTTGCCACTGGACTCCTCATCGGGTGTTGTGGCATTGAAGTCTTGCCCTTTTACAGCTTTTACAGCTACAGTAACAGATCATAGCTAAGGGTAAATTGGTGAAGATGAAGGAGCTTGGAGTTCTATGAAAAGGGTCCTGCTGTCTTCTTGACTAGAGAATATACTTGAAGTACACTGGACAGTATAGAAATGGCACATCTACTGGACATAAGTGAAAGATTGTCTCCTGAGCAGTTCAGAAGTCCTCTAGAAAGGAACAAGTAATTCCAGTGGGGTTTTCTGGATACATTCAGCAATTAGAGGTGGTCCAGATGGGAGCAGTAAGCCATCTGGAGAGGAGACAAAGTTAAGGGGTTTTAGGTGCAGAAACTTTTACTCTTCAGGACATGAGCAAGTTGTACAGAGGTTTGTAGTCCTTAGGCAATAACAGATGCTTTTAGTTCCCAGGAGATTGTATATTTGGCGACAGCAGGAGTAGAAGCTTTTAGACATGATGGCTTGTAGACCTCAGGAGGGAAGAGTAGGATCTGTATGTCCTTATTTCCTGTAAGATTTAGTGAACCTGAAATAGACTTACCACCTTTTGCCTTCACTGAGGAGTCGATTGGCTCAGTGGATTATTTATTATCCAGTGATGCTAGCCACTGCCTTGTCTGGAGCTGTCTTTTCAGAAAGCAGTGAACAGGCTGAGCAGAATGAATCGTGCCAAGGCAGGTTCTCAAGTGATATGTTTCCTCTCCCTCATGAATAACATTAACACAGGCTCAATCAGGAAACATGCTGGGGCCTGAATTCTTCTTCACCGTACGACTAAGATTTTTTATTTTAATGAACAGTACCTATAGAATATCACATTTATATTGAATGTATTGTTTTGGATTAAATGCTTCACAAGAAATGGTAATTAATTCAACTAATAAGACTGACATAACTGATTTAGCTCAAGGTTCTCTTTCTGCATTGTTTCCTTTGCTTGGTTGTGTAAAGGCTGGTGTAATCACTAATTGAATGTAAATAGTATTCTGTTTAATGAAAATAATATTAGGTGAAATTATTATAGTGGTTTGTAGCATGTGCCTTTAAGCTTGTATTAGCTGCAGACAGAATGTGTGGGTGTGTGGATGCTCCGCTTCGAACCTGAACGTTAATGTTAATCTGTAGAATAGAGCTTCTGTGCTTTTCATAACAGAGAGCTTTGTGGAAGAGCATGAATGCTTATGTGTTTTCCTGCTGGCAGTTTCATTGCAAACTTCACTTTCTGTTGCTCTTCTCTTGTTTTTACTCTTCTCTATTGCACAAACGACAAAGGAACTAGCAGATCAAAATGTTTAGCTGAAGGGTAATTAAGTCAGTTAAGCTCAATCAAGACAATATTGCCACTGGATTAATCTTATAGAAGTTTGAACTTTGGTTGTGTGCCAGATCAGAACAAATGCGACTGTTCTTACTTTAAGTGCTACATTTTTTGTTAGGGTTGCCATTTTATGTGATTATTTAAGAAAAAATGTTTTGTAAGTTGTAGGTAAACCAGAACAGAAGATTTAATAGCTTTAATTTATTTTAGCATAAACTGTTATTAATTGTCTGGAAGCCTGTACCCTTTCATTGTCCTGAAGTCTGCACTAAAACTGAAGGTCTTTCCATTATTATATTAGAATAAAGGAATTAGGTTTAGGATTAATTTAGCATTGCTCTTTACTGAGGAGCATCTCAGCCAGTAGCTCTCTGAATAATTATTCAGCTTTCATTACTGATATCCTGAGAGCAGCTCCCAGGAGGAGCAAAGGGAGTGTACAAGCGTGAGGATAGATTTTGGCAGTCTAAAGTTAGCTTTAAGTTTTATAATCATGTTCTAGCTGCTGATTTTAATTGTTCTGATACTGCAATTTAGTGGTCGACAGTAACGAAGTAAATGTAATTAAGATTCACTGATAGTGATTTTTAAACGCACGACAATGCCAAAAGATAAACTCCAGAGAGAAATTGTTGTGAAAGGAAGGAGGAAGACAGTGAACAATGACTTTCTTAGTAGGCTACTGTTTAGATACAAGCCGTGTAACAGACACTGTCTTTTGTTAAAGCCTGTGTAAAGTTCATTAGTTTCAGTGTAGACACCTGCGGCCTATAGACAGGTAAAATACTTTACTCAAGTATTTTGGTTTAGGGAGACTTTTTTTTTTTACTTTAACTTAACTACATTTTAAAGTCAAATATCTTACTCCTCTACATTTCGCAAAATCAAGTTCCTTTTTATTCTTGAGCAGATAAAAACTTAACTGGTCAAACATGCAGTAAGCCACCAATCAGGGTAGCGCACGTGCTCTGTTTTAAACTTGTTTTGATTGCCGCTTTGCAGTGGTTGATTTGGGCGACACAGGCAGCTGACCAGGGTGGCATCGTGCCAGAGGACGGCATGGGGCGTCCACGCCAAAAAAAAAAAAAAACGCTTGTTTTGTTGTTGTTTACCGCTCATTTGCACGGTCGTGTCAATTATGATGTCATGTCATGTCAATGTACCCTGGTCATGAGTGTGCACCCACCGCTCGGGGAGTTCCCTCACGCACACACTCAGAAAGGAGAGACGGGGGTTGGGTGACGTCACATCAGTAAGGAGCGCTAAATCCAAATAAAAATTATGGATGACAAAAAAACCTCAAAAAAGTTTATCATGATGTGTGTAGCAACAAACCAATTACAGCCTAAATAGTCTAGTTGGATAGTAGCACTTGTAGATTTTGGTTCCTTTAATTAAGATGATGTCATAAAGGTTTTCTGTGATTGTACTGAAAAGGTCTTGAACTGAGTTCAGTAAGGGGAATCTCCAGTGCAGCTTAAAAAGCTCTAATAGCTACAATTAGCCAAGTAGTTTTATGGTTCTTGGGTCTGAGACTTTGATATATTGTGCACAATGACATGAACATACAGTTCAGTGTCAGTTTAAAGATTAAAAAAATGAGGGAAGAAACTCCCAACTATAACTGGCCACAACACCAGTGTCCTTATTTTTTTTTTTTTGTTGAAGTCGATGAAAAGCAGATTTTAGACTCTTGATAAAGTGAATAGATATCAATCAGTGTTTAACTCATTAATATAATTTTATTAATAGATTGGTGTGTTGAGAGTAAAAGAGTCTTTCCACCTAAACTGAGGTGATTAAGCAAGAGGACAATAGACAAGCTGATAATAGAAACATTATAGTCATGATAAATCATAGTACTTAGACACTTAAGTACATTTGAAGGCGAACACTTTTGTACTTTTACTCAAGTGAAAGATTAAAAGAGAGCACTTTTACTGGAGTAATATTTTACCTACTGTATCTTTACTTTTACTCAAGTACATGTATTTCCACTTTCTAAACCTGTATTGTTCTGTTTCTATTTGCCATTTGCATTTGGCTAATTTTGTAGAAGAAATAACCCACAAAACCCAAAGCCACATGAGACAGAATGTAAGTATGGAAATGTGCCAATTTTTGGTGTTGTTGGTATTGTACCAGCTGTACCAGGGACCCTGGTTCTTGAGTGGTTCTTGGTGTACTGTTATGCTGGAATTATAAATTTTCTCATTGTGGGTTTTCCACTTGGTTCTCCATGTTTTTGCCAACAATATGTTGGTAGATGAATTGGCTACACTAAATCACACTTAGTTTTGAATGCGTTTTTATATTTCTCATGATGCTGGAATAGGCTCTGGATCCTTCAAAATCTTTATCAAGTCAAGTCAAGTCAAGTTTATTTGTATAGCGCTTTTCACAACAGACATTGTCTCAAAGCAGCTTTACAGAAAACAACAGTGAAGGTGAATGGTGTGCGTTTGTCCCTGATGAGCAAGCCGTGGCGACAGTGGCAAAGAAAAACTCCCTTAGATGATATGAGGAAGAAACCTTGAGAGGAACCAGACTCAAAGGGGAACCCATCCTCATATGGGTGACATCAAAAGTTTGGTCATAAATCTTTCAACAATACAGAACAATTTGTGATCATCATAGATCCAGCATCAGCTTCTCCATGCCAGGGCCTTTAAACACTCGGCATCTACTTCTCCATGATCATCCATAGGTCCATAATCTTCACGAGGTGGGACGTGACTGGAGCTGGCCAAACCTCAGGATGCCTCGGGATGGGGAGAGAAAGAGAAGCAGTGGAGAGGAATTAGCGTAGCTGCTGTTCATGATATTAACAGCACAAGTTGATAATGTGCATGTGATCAGATGTTCTGGAGCACAAGGTTATGATGTGATGTGTGTGATGTGTGTTATGTGTAGGCTTTGCTAAAAAGATATGTTTTTAATCTGCACTTAAACTGGGAGAGTGTATCTGAACCCCGAACACTGTCAGGAAGACTATTCCAGAGTTTAGGAGCTAAATGTGAAAATGCTCTACCGCCTTTAGTGGACTTTGCTATTCTAGGAACTACTAGAAGCCCAGAGTTTTGAGATCTCAGGGAGCGTGACGGATTGTAGCGTGTTAAGAGACTGGATAGATACATGGGAGCCAAACCATTTAGTGCTTTATAAGTGAGTAGCAGTAGTTTGTAGTTTATTCGAAACTTAATAGGAAGCCAATGTAGGGACGATAAGATTGGGGTTATATGATCGTATTTTCTTGACCTAGTAAGAACTCTTGCTGCTGCATTCTGAACTAACTGAAGCTTGTTTATTAATGATGCAGGACATCCACCTAGTAATGCATTACAGTAGTCTATTCTAGAGGTCATAAACGCATGGACGAGCTTCTCTGCATCAGATATAGATAACATATTTCTTAGCTTAGAAATATCTATTCTTTATCAGAATAAAGTGGTTTCTGAAGATGAGCACTTCAGATGTTGGGTACTGAATATTAGAATTTTTGTACAATTCAAAATTGTATTTGTCAGCAAAGCACTGCAAACTATCATGGTGCTGATTGTATTACATGAGAAGTACTTAGTCTTGTTTGAATAGTTGAACATGTTTTTTTGTCACTTTTTTGGAACTGTCTATAACCATATCAGAAATTTACTTGAGCACAGTGTTAGTGGAGTGGAGACTGAGGATAAATATCTCTTCTATAGTCAAATGTAAATAAATGAAAGATTAAAGGGCTCTGTCTTAGATCTCTTCTTTGAGAAACAATAAACACAGTCTGAGATATGACACAGTCAAACAGGGTTAATATACAATGCTGAAAATTCGAATAGTCTTTGAACACACTTAGTTTCTAATTACATGGATTCTACACTGGATTAAAAAAATGTGGACAGCCTAAAGGTTATTAATGTGTGTAGGCAATATTGTAAATCTTCCAATCATTCAGATCAATATGTTATCTTTGGATAATGTAAGTGTAAATTTTAGATTGGGTGAGAAGGAATTACAGTGTTCAATTTAACGGTTTAATCCACATATAATATACTCTCAACTTTTTTGTTGTATGCCCTTGAGCAGGGTTATTGAGTGCATCTGTATTAAACGATAAAGGCTAATCACAGCCAAAAAAGCCTGATGAATAACTAATGTGCTGTGGTAGTAAGAGGAGTGCAGCTGGCTTTGTTCTCCAGCCTTATCAGTTTCATTGTCTCTTATAGTGCTTCATTTAAGCCTCATCCTTTAGTCTGTCCAACCAAGTGTTCCTTTAAAAACACTGAATGTTCAGTTCAGTCAATGTTCAATCTCCAAACTAATTATAAATATAACAAATGTGATAATTAACCCTATGATTATATTAAATGTTCAAATTATTTGTGGTCTTGTAAATTTGGGCTAATGATGTGTTTACTGAGATCATATTTTTATTTTATTTTATTTTTTTTATGTATATTCACGTGTCTTTCCAATGTTTTCTTCTGTTTTATCAAGTAATTTATAGTGGAATCTACAATTATCACACTTAAAAACACTTAACAAAAGAAAAAGATAAATGCAATAAAACAATAGCTGCTTGACAGTGTTCATTATTCAACTGAATTTTGAATTGTTCCCAGAAGGTAATAAATGCAACTTTTGATGCAATGATATATCTGTTTGTCCTATCTGTTCATGTGTGGTTTGTTTTTTGGTGTACAGACTAGTTTTGATAATCCTCACTCTCAGTATTCAAGCTATTATTTGAACTGCATTTTTATAATCACAAAGTCATTATTTTATAACTTTTATCAGCGCAATCCTTTTTTCAGTAATTGAGCTGCTTCAGGAATTGTGAGGGCACTGTGAAGTAGTGAAAGACAGATGTATTTTTTATTCAAGGCTAAATTTGATTGATTTTATTTAACATTTTATTATTATTTTTAGCAAAGTTATTGTCTAAATATTTGTATGCACTATTCATATCCCTCACAGCTCTAACCAAAGTGAAGTTATGGGCCATCGACAGGCAATGCTTTCAGACCATCATGATGAGGACTGGACTGATAAAGCATGCAGAGTACATGGAGTTTCTCAAAAGGTTAGAACTTGAAGCGTGTGGATTATAATCATACATTGAATACTGTACTGTGTGACTGTCTGTAACATTTTGTGTGTGTGTGTGTGTGTGTGTGTGTGTGTGTGTGTGTGTGTGTGTGTGTATTAAAGTGTGCATTGGCACTGCAGCTGTCATGTTAGTTTTGTGTGTCTATGACGGAGTCTTCTCTGCATCCAGCCGAAAGCACCTCCTTCCCTCTTTTCTTTTCATCTTTCATCTGAAAGCTCAATTTGCATGATAGCAAATTGAAAGGAAAGCATGGGAAATATTTTACATATTAAAGACAGAATTCTGCATGGATGAGCTTTCAAATGAAAGAAATCTTCATTGAAATATGGTTATGTAATGGAACAGTTCTTTGGAAGCTCCACTGCTTCACTGGCACAAAGCCTTTGTGCATTTGGCTTTTCTGTTCCTTTCTCTCACTGGCTCATAATCTGTCCTTTCTCTTGTCTTTAATGCTCTCTATCTTGCTATGGTATATATCTAAATAGATTTGGAAAACTAACATTTTCACCACAAAATTGTAATCATGCCACAGAAGGTATAATCTTCCCTTTAAATTACACTTCAGCATTTACTGCTTTATTTAATTGTCATTAATTAATGTAATGGTGCAGGATTGTTGAATATGCAAAAAGACTGAAAAACCAAAAAAATAAAAAACACATCAGCTATAACCCATCAGTCACTCATGTGCAAAAAAGGTGAAAGCCTGGCATGTGATAGCAGAAAAAATATAATCCAAGATATAATATAAAAAATATAATCCACTTGTCACAGAAAAGTGCACAGTAGAGGAAATGAAAAGTTTTCAGTTCTAGACAAGAAATAAACAACGAAAAAAGATGAATCAGGGGAAAAATTATATACTTGTTTTGTGTATTGCGAGCAAAAAACTCAAAACAATTTAAACTTGAAACACTACAGGGAGTGCATGGGTACATTGAATTTGGTGCCCAGTGTCAGGCTCAATTATCACTGTGAGACGAAGGATTGACTGAGAAACAAAATTACATTCTCTCAATAATGCATGTCATTCATAGTCTCCAAGGGATTATTTTGATCACTAAAAATGTGCTTTGGCATGTGGTCATTTTCAATTACCAATTAACAGAATCAGCCATTGCTGAAACAATCAAAGGCTCCTCACTTAAGCAATAAAAGGGACATTCTTAATGACATGGCTTAAGATTCCTTAGGTTTTATTTGTTTATTTATTTATTTTTTTCGGTGGTTGGAGAGTCCTTTACCTTTTAGCAATCTTTTGACCCTAAAGGGACATGCTGGAAAAATAGTCTCTGTATAGGAACGTATTCTAATTTGTAAACCCTTTTCCAATACTGCATCTAATAAGTGCCGAAGGACTACTGTTTGGACAGACTATCTGTGGGTGGTCTATGTTCATGTTTTCTTTTTTTCTTGCTTTACCAGCTGGCTCACTATCCATAGCAGTTAATGGTTGATTAATGGTACAGATAATAACACTGTGATAACTTTATTTTAGATCAGCATTCATTATTTTTAAGCAGCTGATGTTACTCATCAGATGAATATTTATTTTTACATACTAATGCATAGCTACAGTATATCTAGCCATACAGAGTAAGCCAGAGAAAACAGAACAACTGTGGCACGGAAAACAACAATAAAAGGCTAAAAAAAACAAAGCAAGGTTTTTCAGACTAAAATGTAACGGGTAAGCACAGAATTTAAGCAAGACTTTACAAGTTAAACTAAGCCAAGAATTTAAATAAAGTAAAGTAAATGTTCTATGGTCCCTGGTGGTCTAGTGGTTAGGATGCGGCGCTTTCACCGCTGCGGCCCAGGTTCGATCGGTCAGGGAACCAACTCCAGCCACTCTTAGTGCCGGTCTCAATAAATGGGGAGGGTTGCGTTAGGAAGGGCATCCAGCATAAAAAAATGTGCCAAATAAAACATGCGGATGATCCGCTGTGGCGACCCCTGATGGGAGAAGCTGAAAGCAAGGAAGTAAATGTTTTATAGACAGATGGAATAGTCACGGTAACAACCAAAAAAAATGCAAATAATTTTTTGAGCATAGAAGCATGTGAAATATATTTGGATACTATTATCACTAAGTGAATGGCTGGTGTGAGCACACCATCAACCACTGTCAAAAAAATAAATGAAATCTTATGCACCATGTTTTTGGAGCTGTAACAATTGAGGAAAAATGGCATCACAATATCAAGATCAAGATACTGTTAATCAAGAACTAATAATAATATACATAACATAACTGCAATTTTGACTTAAATTTCATTTTGTAAACCCTCTCTTTTGCAGCGTTCCAACATTCCATAGTCTTCCAGAAGAAATACTAAGCAAGCTGGCCGATGTCCTTGAGGAGGTAAACTTTTATTTAGCGAGCCTTCAGAGCAAGTCTATAAATTACATTTCAGGTGTATCGTTACACAGATCTGGGTCAAAATTGACAAACATTTTGCATAAAACATGGTTTTTATGGTTCATGGTTATGACCAGACTTTTATCATTTACATTTATATTTACACATTTATGACTTTTAGCAGAACCATTATCCAGAGCAACGTGCAAAAGTGCTTTGAGTCTCCGTTGAGAGGACTTATTTGACAATATTTGCTAAGGAATTCAGACAGATTTAGTCTAGATTTAACATTAATAATATTGTGGTAGGGCAATAATGCAACTGGAAAATAAGTGTTCATATTTTAATTTCTTACAGACAAATATCAAAGGGTCTTAAAGAAAAAAAAGTTAATTATAGACTGGAAGTAAATGATGCAGGGTTTAAAACTGACAATGCAGTAATGGGCAGACTGTATTTTTTCCTTGCTCTTGCATAAACACAAAAATACTAACTTATTACAGTAAAGCAAAACAATAAGCATATTTAATACAGTATTCTGTTTCCGAAAGGAAAGTCTCCAAAGTCTCACGTAGGGCTCTTATCTGAGTAACTTAAGCTCATGAAATCACCAAATACTCATTTACCATGCCGATGTTTAAATATTGTTTAAATTTCTATTTCATACAGTTACAATTTAATAACATTAAGCTTATTGGATCTTTCAATCATTTCTAGGGCATCTTTCCAGATTTGACCTAAACATAAACCATCAATGTGAGTTAATGAAAGAGAATGAAAGTAACTGATAATGCTGTTATTATTTTAACATAAATGCTACTTCTAGTAGTCAAGTTAATGGCTAATAAATTGGAGTTCAGTGTACATTGTGCTCTTAAATGCACAGGTATAATCCAGCTTATAGTAAAATTCAAGAATCCAAGGGGAAATCTTCTCCCGCTATGAATGTGATTGTTATATATTGTGTATCCTGCAGCTGTTAAATGCTTTTAGTCATTTTTCTGAAAAAATCTGTTTTAATTCTGTCAGGTTTCACTCACTGCCTTTTCTTCACTAGAAAACATTAGGCTGTAATGGCCTGAGGGTGTGTGTGGCTAAGTGGGGAAAACATTTCTGCATTATATTTATGTGCAGTCTTCAGCCCTAAGTACTAATTTTGTCCAGAGCTTTGACAAATTAACCATTCAGATTTTTCTGCTCCAGCACTTTGTAAGATTGCTGCATATCTGCCTTGGAATATTATATAGATTTAAATGTAAATATTTTTGTTCCTTTGTTTTAATTTTGTCGTATGTGGATATTATGTATACTGGTTTTAGGCTATGCATTTTCAGCTCTCTTTTAAAACAAGCAAAATTACATTTGATTCCTGCGTAATGTCTAGAAGGAAGATTGAAAGACGAGAAGATAATATACGGTAAGATGTTTGAGGCCTGGTCAGTGAAACGTTAATTAGTTATGCAAGTTTCAATAAATCACGTCTAATTATTAAAGAATGGTGCACGTCAGAGGAAAAACACATGCTAAAGAATACAATAGATAAAGCATCGGTGTTCTTTGGAAGTGCTAATGCATGGTTGAGTCACCTCCACTTCCCATTCACCAAAAGGACCAAATGTCCTTTTGTCTTTTTCCTTCTGCCATAAATTGTGTGACTCACTCTATAAAACAGGTGTTATAAGTAGGCTGTTTAAATATTCAAATTCTATACAGGTCATAACTGAAACTGACTTAAAAAGTGAATTCTAGGCAGTAGAGTTATTTTTGCCCTGTGTAACTGGACTCTAGGAATTGTGTGGAAATGGCCTTCTTGCAATCATTCCTCAGTTTCTTGCACATAGTGTAAGACTTATCAGTTGTTAAAAATGACAGACCAAAAAACGCTATATTTTAGTCATTAGCTGAATTTTCCTGAATTAGAAAGTGCAGACTCCACAGCTGTCATGTGAAAACGAGGCTGTTACACCAACCTCAGCTCATTGAAATCCAGTTAAGAATGAAAGGAAATGAATAGCAATCATTTCCCCTCAACATCTACTGATCTCTCCACTCTATCTCCACCTGTTTTTCATTTTCTCCCTATTATGTATGTCATGACATAGTGAAATCTGATTGGAATTGTTTATTAGTTGACCAACATGGAACCACCCTTATTACAGTCCAGATTGTTGGCAATAAGCACATGTAAAACTCTGGATTTTGAGCATATGTGTGTAATAGTAGACCTGCACGAAGGTTACATTTATACTGCAATACTGCAGATCACAAGCAGATCAGAAAAGAATCGAGAGCTATTTACCTCTTCGAAATCCATCTATTTATTTTATTGATGTTGGTAAATGTATGGATTCCTCTAATTAAAAATTGTGGCTTTTCTATAGAATGGAAAGGCATTGCAAAACTACAGGTACAACAATACATTTCTTTAAGTTGTTAATTGCAAGAGGGTATCTGCAAGAGTGAAAGGGAAAGTTTATAGGACTGTGTTGAGACCTGCTATGTTTTATGATTTAGAGACAGTGGCATTGAGTAAAAGACAGGAGGTGGAGCTAGAGGTAGCGCAGCTGAAAATGTTGAGATTTTCGTTGGGAGTGACGAGTATGAACAGGATTAGAAACAAGTTTATTAGAGACAAGGTGAGGGAGGTGAGATTGAGATGGTTTGGACATGTGCAAAGGAGGGACATGGGGTATATCGGTAGGAGAATGCTGAGGATGGAGCCACCAGTAAGGAGGAAAAGAGGAAGGCCAAGCAGGAGGTTCATGGATGTGGTGAGCGAAGACATGCAGGTAGTTGGTGTGAAAGAGGCAGATGTAGAGGACAGGGTGGTATAGAGACGGATGATCCGCTGTGGCGACCCCTAATGGGAGAAGCCGAAAGAAGAAGACGACTTAATTGCAAACCTGTATTTTAATTTGCAAAACACAATTTCAAATACAATTTCTTTAATTTTGTCAGCTTTGTTACATTAAAATCTCTGGTGGCTTAAAGGTTATGTTATAGGTCACACGGGGAGGTTTTTAGCTTCGGTCAGATTTGGGGTTCTGTTTCGTCTGTGCGCTTTTGCATCTCTCATTACATCTGTCTAGAGGACAGTGATGGCACACAATAACAGGAGGGCATGTGTGTGCATTCACCCTTTCCCAGCATATTAGGGGTTAGAGTCTCAGTCATACGAGGTAGGGAGAATTGGCAGTGACTTTTTTCAAAATTGTAGGTGAGTGTGGAAACTAGCCATTTAAAATTGAATTACCATAACTAACAACACCGATCAGCCTCAAATTTGGTCTGTTGTGTTATTCATGCAAATGGTATTCACTTTTGCAGTAGTATCGACATAGCCATGAATAGTTTTCAAAAAATTCCTTTTGCAGCATCTAAAATATACTCCCTACATTTTCTTGTTCTTCTCCTGTTGAATGCTTTTTTTTCTGTTTTTGGTATTCAGACGCATTATGAGGATGGGGATTATATAATCAGGCAGGGTGCCAGGGGAGACACTTTTTTCATCATTAGTAAGGGAAAGGTAAGTTCTTTTTTTTTTTGCTCAGCAGCAGTATGATGTTCAAATGTTAAAGTGCCCCAAGAGCTCTTTTCTATTTTGCCATTTTAATTAGGTTTCTTTGGTAACCTGTCTCTGTGTTTTAGGTGACCGTGACCAGGGAGGACTCTGCCAGTCAGGACACCGTGTACCTGCGCTCTCTGGGGAAGGGCGATTGGTTTGGAGAGAAAGCCTTGCAAGGGTAGGATGTCTTCTTTGTAACCATGAGATATGTCATTAAATGCATCAGGCTGAGTTCATGCAGCTGGAGCACGCTGAACTGCTTTCATAAAATGCTGGTTATGACCTAAATCCAGTATATACAATAAAAGTGTAGCAGTGTGCCACCTAGTGGTGTCTTTTCGTTAATGCCTCTCTATATGCCATAGTAACACATGATAAAATGAGAAAAGTTAATACTGATTTGATTGAAATTAAAGAGAAATATTGGCCTGTATATAAGACCAAAGGCTTAATAACTGATTGCTAAATGCTTGCATGTGAATGTGTGAGCTTGAAGGAAATACATGTTTGAAATCAATGTGTTAATAAAATATTGGGAAGTGTGAGTTGTATATACAGATGGATGGATGGATGGATGGATGGATGGATGGATGGATGGATGGATGGATGGATGGGCGGACAGATATTTATAATTTTATATATATAAAATGATCTATCTATCTATCTATCTATCTATCTATCTATCTATCTATCTATCTATCTATCTATCTATCTATCTATCTATCTATCTATCTATCTATCTATCTATCTATCTATCTATCTATCTAAGCAGGCCCCCTATTTTTCTGGGATCGTTGTCGTAGATTTACTTTTATTCAAATGTTGTTTACTTTTAAATGACAATCACAAACACTGGTGAGTAACAGTAGGATGTTGTCCAACTAAAAGCATGTGTCAGATGCTAAAAAAGAGGTCTGACAATTATCACTTTTATGTGTGGGATTTAAAAACAGCCTGAGGAACCCAACAGATTTCTAAACAGGATAAAGACTACAAATAAACATAAGTCACACAAAGTTATTTACTGTAGTAATTGCAAACATTTGTGGGATTTCACACAGTTTCAAACATCTACAAACAGCATAAGCAAAGAGCATTTGAATGAATAGATGAACACTACAGCATATTAACTATGTATCATTTAGTAACTAAAAATGCTACATAATTAATCACACAGTTGAATAAGCTCCAGTGTGACCCAAACTGAATAAAGATAAAAAAAATGTTAAAACCCCAGCATGACTGCACATAGGCCCATGCTTGTTTAACAGCCAACATCTATTAAGCACTTTTACAGAAACAGATACACCCTAAGGCATACATATCCTAGAGGTTACAGTATATTGTACATATCCTATACATGCTGGTTAAATTCCTCGGGGGGGTTTGATTAACACTAAAAGGAAGTCAAGTGTCTTCCATAGCCTCACTAATGACTAGATTTAAACATCAGTCAACCCTTATGGAGTCCTGGGCATGGACTACAAAATATATATCGACCTTCTCTGTCCATTAAAGAACTGGTAGATTATAACCTGAAAAATGGTCCAACATCCCCTAACCATTCAGCACTTGGCAGCATTCCAGGGAGAACAGAAGCTGTTGTACAATGGCTCTATTCCTTATTTCTAATATATTTGATTGTTTTTTTATGTAGGGTTTTGATAACTTAATCCTTTGTACAATGTAAGTGTAGAAAAAATATATTTCTACAGAGGTTGACATAGAGTTAATTTTCTGTTGGCCCAGATAAAAGTAATAGAAAAATCCCTAAATGCTGTTTTCGGTAATATCATGCAGAACCTGCAGGCCTTTCCAAATACTTTGCTGTAATTTGTTACTATTATTATAGTACTAGGTTCAAGCTTATGACAGATGGTATTTTTACTTGGTATTTTCTTGCTTAGATCAGAGGATGCTTTTTCCTTCTTTCTATTAAAGGTTTTATCCTGGGTGTATTTGATGAATGACTGGAATACAGAAAATCAGTGTTCATAAATAGTAACAGTCCTTCTTTGTCCCTGTGTGTTTTCCTTTTACTTTTTTCAGAGTAACAAATGTGTGCTGATTTTTGGAGACATAAAAAATGAATGAAATGCAAATCTATACAGTTTTCATTCTAGTTTGCATACTGCGTCCACAATCACAGAAGGTTGCAGCATATACAAGTCTGCGTTGTGGACTTTTGCAATCAATTTCCGAAACGATCGCCTTGTTTATGTCTGACTTGAACTTCCAGTAAGCAATCTGATCTGAGACGGTTCTAGTCTGGCACAGCTTACGGCATGTGGACTCCAGGTATTTAGATTGTCCTCATGAACTGTACTGTGTACTGTGCCAGTGTAGACTAGGTGTGTATGTGTGTGACCGAAACAAGAAGAGGAGTTTTTCACAGAGCACATGTCATGTTTTGAGATGAGTCAATATACACTACAAGGAGGGCATTGCTGGCCACTTAATGTCTCTTATAAAGACTCTTATAGAGCGAACTCTGGCCATAATTACACTCATCAACCCTGGGGCTTACTCCAACCCTCTGGCTTAGTAATGGCACATTTTTTTTTTTCATGTTGTCTTTTCTCTGCTGTTGTGTGGAGCAGCTGCGACCTTCTCTGAGTGTGTATGTGTTGTGAGGGATTTAGGGTTGAGTAGTGAAGAATTCTCACCTCCGTCCAAGCAAAAGATACTTTGATTGGGATTAGAGCATGTGTGTACTCTGTTTACATTAACATTTACTCTTCTTACTTGTCAGTCAGAGCACAGGGCATTTGTGTGTGTGTGTGTGTGTGTGGTTTGTGTGTGTGTGTGTGTGGTTTGTGTGTGTGTGTGTGTGTGGTTTGTGTGTGTGTGTGTGTGTGTGTGTGTGTGTGTGTGTGTGTGTGTTGTGACGGGTTGGATGGATCTGTGAGGTAGTAGTGAGTTTTGGTCGGAGCAAATGTTTGCAGTTGACCGTGTTATGAGAACTAAAAACAGTGTGTTAGTTGAGCATTATGAATTCACGCTCGGATTCTGACTCAGGCGATTGCGGTGACGTATCCTTAGAGTTCAGCGAGCCAGGGGAGGTTAACGATGGCTTACAGAAAGGCTCTGAGTAATGGCAATTTTTTTTTCTTTTACAAAATTGCCTTATTGAGATCTGAGCAAAATTTTTAAATCCTATAATGCAACTTACAAATATTGATAGGCAACACAATTCTGTTCCTTTCTTATGATCAGTTATTAAACCTTAAAAAACCTGAATATAGGGCATGACTAAAGATAATTTTGTAAGGGTTTTTTTACTCTCTCTGAGAGTTTCTTGTTCAACTGAC
The DNA here is from genome assembly GCF_946808225.1 of Silurus aristotelis. Classification (NCBI taxonomy): domain Eukaryota; kingdom Metazoa; phylum Chordata; class Actinopteri; order Siluriformes; family Siluridae; genus Silurus; species Silurus aristotelis. The sequence continues at coordinate 17,397,895 of NC_139577.1, read as the reverse complement.
CATACAGCTACACAAGAGCAGCTGATATAACCTTTTTTCCCCTGAGTCTAACTTGATTTAGGCACAGATCAGTTTCTGTGTTGCTCATTTATTTTACTCATGTCGTTATCATGTTTTTTTTTTTTTTGCACAGAGAGGACATCAGGACAGCCAGTGTCATAGCTGCAGAGACTGTAACCTGCCTTGTCATTGACAGAGAGTGAGTATTAGTCATTATATCATCCATTCTGCTTTATTATACTCACTGTAATGTCAGCTTAAATATTATCCACATGGCTTAAAAAAATAATAAACTAGAGCATGTGCAGTGATCATTTGAGCTTAAGCACAGCTTTAGTATAAAGCTGTAATGAAATTTCCTCCTTATATTTATTTTGAAGGCAAATGTTGAATATTCTTCTAGTTCTAGACTTTATTCTAAACATTTTATACATATGGCCCTAGGTGTGCTTTTTAATGTATTTTATATAAAATAAATGATTTATATGGGTGGTATTTTGTAAAAAAAAAAAAAAAAAAAAAAAAAAAAAAAAAGGCTTTATAAGCCTAATTAATGAGCATTTAGTTAATGATTTTATCTGTAGGAGAAGTTGGAAATTTTTCCGAACATAGACTATATATTTCCAACTTTGGTGTTTTACAATCAATTTGCCTATTGAATTAAAGGCTGCCAATAATTATGTTTTATTATTGTTATTATTATTATTATTATTAATATAATAATAATTCTGGACAAAATTTAATTTTATCAATGTTGCTGATTTAGTTGACTGTTGCATATAAAGCTTTCTGACATGACATGTTTCTCAGGTTACTACGAGTTTGTATGAATGCCTTATTTATTCAGTGCCTGAATAAGTTCTTCTATTCAGAGGTGTGATTGTGTGAATAAAATCTGGCTCTATGCTGAATAGTTTAATTGCTGTGTGTGTCGGTGATCTGTGCAGACAGGTTGTCTCCTGGGTAATGTGCTCATTTAGCTCTTTATGAGCTGTTACAACTTAATAGGCTGCTGTGCGCAGTTTTGCTAGACTGAGAAAGTATTTATTAACTGATTGTTACAGTTCTCCATTTTGAACCCTCTAAATGTGCTCACCGATATGAGTCCTTCAAATTTAATTCAAATTCCAAATTTAACTAAAAGATTATTTATAGCTGAATATATGGAAACATTTACGGTAAAAATTATTCTTTGCTCTTTGCTATGTTAATCTGTTTTGACTACAGCAGTCATTGTTGCTACACTATATGGCCAAAGATTTGTAGACACCTGACCATCTCACACACATCTGGTTCTTTCCCAAACTGTTCTAACAAAGCACGAATTGTATAGTATGTATTTGTTTGCTGTAGTATTGAGATTTCCATTTACTGGGACTGAGATGGAATTCACGCTGGGCACAAATCCAAGTTAACGCAATAATTTATTAACACTCGATTAATTCAGCATGCATTTCTGTTTGACCATTTTTATTAAAAATTATAAATAAATAAATATAAAAGAGGCAAACTTCAAACCTTCAACGCAACAGATAGATAAAAACAAATAATAAATGCCACCAAAAAGATAACTTTTAATCACTAAACATTTGTTACTTAATTGTACTCATTTTGTTACTTGTTATAATTACTTTAAAACATTTACAAGAATATTTTGTTTTATGTTGAGTATGGTTTCACTAATAATAAACATATATTTGCATAAAGCATCCTTATTTGTCCATGCCCATGTTAATTAGAGTATTGAAAACTTGAAAAGTATTAATTTAAGACAGATTTAGAACAGATTAAAGTTTATTAACTTGCAGGTTTTTTTTTTTTTACCACTTTAACAGTCCCAGTGAGACTTGGACCACCTCCAAGTATTTGACTAAACTGCCAGTGTGGAAGCCTTCTAAGAGAACCAAACATTTTCCAGCATGATACTTAACTGTAACTACCAATACAACTAGCTTGATGCTATACATTGTATTGCACATATAACTGCACATTATCAACATATTGTCGACAGTTTTTCTTTTATATACATAATATACCTGCACTATGCAGGTCTTTTTTTTATGACATAAAATATTTTAACTATATGTTGTACTGTGTATGGCTGTGCAACCAATAATATATGAACATAGAGTGGAAGAACTGAAGTGGCCTCCACAAAGCCCTAAACTTAACCCCAATGAACTCTTTTGGGATGAATCGGAATGCTGACTGCTCTCCAGGCTTTCTTGCCACACATGAGTGTTTGACCTCATGAGCTGAATGAGCACAAATCTCCACAGCTACTCTCCAAAATCCAGTGGAAAGCCTTGCCACTAGAATGGAGTTTTTTTTATAACAGCAAAAAAAGATCTGAAATGGGAGGTTTAACAAGCTCATATGAGTGTTATGTCAGGTGCCCACAAACTTTTGGCCGTATAGTATATTTTAGCTCCATGCTGTTAAGCTGCCATATACAAAGACACTTACACATGAAAATATTTAGGGAAAGCAACTGTGAAATATGAAGCTCACTGCATACAATTCCATGCAACTTCTAAAGTACTTTGCAAAGGTCTTGGTAATGTAAATACACATAAAATAAAGCATTTGCTTTTTTTTTGTCCGAAGTGTATTTGGTAAATCCTTCATGAATAAAACGCTGAATGAAAATCTATGAAAATCTATTTTATGGACACTTTTAAATCATGTTGATAAAGATACAGTGTTGCACATGTCAGAAGTAATTCCTGTTAAACATATCTTTCTTTGGGGAAGGAGAAATGTAGGGGTAGAGGGAGGGTGAGAGGGAATTTAAATATTTACTCGGATTGATTAAACTGCAGTGCCATAGCAGCCATTTTTGGTATAAACACATCAACAGACGCTCATCCCAGGCATTATTACCATTTCTCTCTGTAATATTTATCAACCAAGACACACACACCAACATATTCCATCTCCCTTCTCTGTGATCACACTGCTGAAATAGAAGAGGGGCTGTTTTTATCATTATTTCTAATATTCTCAGCAGCAGATATCATACATAATTGAATATTCTGTTTCTCAGTACAGCAAGAAAACACAGATTTTTAATTAGGTTAGCCTTCAAATGTAATGACTTTCTTCTTTTCCCTTAATAAGAGAATTTACTTACTAGTTGCACTTACAACTTTTTTTCATTTGATTATTTTACTACACTGTTGTCTTGTATTCTCATTTACACCAGGGTATGTAATTTGGGATGTGGAAGACCTTTCTTCCATGTTTGAAATGGAATGTTTGAACATTATTATATTCTGTTTTTAGATCCTATAAGCACCTTATTGGAGGTTTGGAGGATGTGTCCAGCAAAGGATCAGAAGATGCTGAGGCCAAAGCAAAGTAAGCCCATTTCATATCTTAGTATTATTAGTGTTGTTACAGTTATTAAGCATAAATAAGTATATTAAGTTGCATGCAGCATTTTATATATATATATATATATATATATATATATATATATATATATATATATATATATATATATATATATATATATATATATATATATTTCCCTATATAGTCAACCCACGATAATTTGCAGATTTCTGATTTGGAATTTAGTGACAAATTGTCTTGATGAATTCACTAAGCTACAGTAGGGTCTGGGGGGTGCTTTCAGAATGTGTGGCTTTTGTGGTTACTTTCAAAGACCAGTGCAAGTTCAGAAAATCCACCACCAGACTGATAGATCTCAATTTCTTTCTTTCTCATTTGTTTCTGAATTTCTTTGGATCTCGTCATGATGTTTAGGTTTTGAGGATCTTTTGGTTTACTTCACTTTGTCAGGCAGGTCCTAGTTAAGAGATTTTTTGATTGTGTACAGGTGTGGCAGTAATCAGGCCTGAGAGTGGTTAGAGAAATTGAACATAGGTGTGATAAGCCAGTTTTAACACTTTTTCACACAGGGCCATGTAGTTTTGGATTTAGTTTTCCCTTAATAATAAAAACCTTCATTTAAAAACTGCATGTTGTGTTCACTTGTGTGAAACATTAAAGGTGTGACAAACATGCAACAAAATAAGAAATCAGGAGGACCAACACTTTTTCACACCACTGTATGTATATATATATATATATATATATATATATATATATATATATATATATATATATATATATATATATAAAATCACATAAATTATATTGTAACGAATCCCACTGGAAGAAAGAGAGACAGGCAAAAGTTCCCCAAGCAGAGCTTTCTTTATTTACTTTCATTTTCACCTTTCCAGTACTTACACTGGGGCTCACCCGCCTTCCTCCGTCGTCTGCTCGTCCCACTCGAGGATCGGCACAATTTCTGTCTATAGCGCCCACCCAAGTTTCCTCGCGGACGGCATGCCTTTTCCTCGCATCGTTCAAGTGCACTCGCCGGTTAGCACGACCCTTCCGCTCATCTGTGCTTGGTGGCTCTCTCTCTCTTTATTGGCGTCGCCGGACTGAGACAGAGTGCACTCATTAGTTTAATTAGCTGCAGGTGTTTCTTGCTTCTTGTTCCATCTGGCTCCACCCTCCACTCGTGCCCTGCTGACACATACCCCCAACGCCTCCTGACTGACTCCCCCGCCACCCACCCCATGGCATGAGAAGGTGTTGGCAAGTGCTTCTAGATTCCTAGGAGTGAGTGAGAGAGCGGGCGGGCAGGTGGTGAAGTTCGGAGGAGAAGGAGAGGGGTGAAAGAGAGGAAGAGAAGTTGCCTCTCCCATGGTACACCACCATCTGGACTTTCCTGAAAAGGCGTAGAAGACGATGGAGTGCCTGTTTTGGCGCAGGCTTATCTTGCTGAATAGGAGGCAGGTGGCGGCTGTGATGGCTGCAGCACTCCTGCTGGCCTGTTCCCGCTTCCTTTGTAGCAAAGTCTCCCTGGCATCATACCCCTTATCCAGCATGGGGTTTCGGCACCACTGTAACATACTCACTGATTCTGCGCTGGAAGAAAAATAGACAGGCAAAAGTTCACCATGCAGAGCTTTCTTTATTTACTTAAATTTTTACTGATCAGGATTCTTGCAGACCAGCACGCCTTTTCCTGGCGTCCACCCGAGTGCACTCACTGACCGGCACGTCTTTCACAGGTGCCCATCCGTGCTTATCATTGTTCAGTGACCCTTCCGCTTGTCTCTGCTTGGTGCCATCTCTCTCCTATTGCCGTCTCCCCTCTTTATTGGCATCACCGGACTGAAACAGAGCGCACTCCTTAGTCTCATCAGCTGCAGGTGTTTCTTACTGCTCGTTCCGTCCGACTCGGAACGCCACTCTCTCACAACTGGCAAATTAACTTATTTGAATTCGTTAACGCAAATTCATTTTTTAACGTTGCAATTAAACACAAGTTAACACGCATTAACTAAATTATGCGATTAATCACTATTACATATTTTAAATGATTGACCTACTATATATGTAAAAACAGTAATACATATAAAAAACAGTTACCATATTTAACTTTTTTTTTTATACATTTATGTCTATTTATGTTGCTAAATAATACATAAATTGATATTTAATTTTTTTTTTTTTTTCATTTATGGCTTAATAAATAAAGAAAAGAAAAAATAATTTCTATATATTATAATCAGTAATCAAATCAAGAGTTAAATCCACCAGTCTGAAGTGCCAACTCTCATCTTTTCAATGACATTACAGGGAGAATGTGAATATTTGTTTTAATATTACAGCAAAATGTAAAATGAAAATAAAAACAGGATGCAATATACAATCATTATAAACCATTATCTTATTCCCAATAGAACATAGAAAACATTAAATGTTTAAACTGAGTAGAAACCCAAGAAAAAGATATGGTCATTTAAAATGTTGATGGTTGCAACACCTCTCAAAAGTGTTGGGACAGAGGCAACAGAAGGCTGGAGAAGTAAGTGTTACTGAAGCAGCTGGAGGAACATTTTCGAACTAATTTAGTTAATTGGCCACAGGTCAGTAACAATTGTGTACAAAAAGAGTACCTTAGAGATGCAGGGTCTCTCAGAAATAAAGATTTGGCAGAGGTTCATTATTCTGCAAATAAACATCTTCATATTGTGGAACAATTTCAGAATAATGTTCCTCAACATAAAATTGCAAAGACTTTGAATATCTCATCATCTACAGTACATAATATCATTCAAAGATTCCATGATTCAGAGAAATCTCTTGAGCAAGGGACAAGGATGAAAATCAATACTGGATGCCCATAGTCTTCTGACCCTCAAGCAGCACTGAATTAAGTGATTCTTGATTCTTTAATGGAAATTATTGCATGGGCTTGGAAACACCTTCAGAAACCACTGTCTGTGAGAATAGTTGTCATCCACAAATGCAGGTTAAAACTCTATCATGGAAAGAAGAAGCATATTTGAACATGATGCAGAAATGCTGCCATTTTCTCTGAGTTAAAGCTAAATTCAAAATGGACTGAGGCAACATGGAAAACTGTTCTGTGGTCAGGCGAATTGAATTTTTAAAATTATTTTTGGAAACCATGGATGCAGCCTCTGGACTAAAGAGAAGAGGGTTTTAGAGCAACACATGCTTTTATCCAGAATTTTTTTTTTATGGAAGGCCTTGCATATTATAGAGAGATAATGCTAAACCACAACTGAACTTATTACTACAGCATATCTTCAGAGTCCGATGTGCTGCACTGACCTGCCTGCAGTCCAGACCATTTACCAATTGAAAACATTTTCCACATAATGAAATAAAAAATATGACAAAGAAGATTCAGGACTGTTGAGCTGCTAGAATCCTGTATCAGACACAAATAGGACAATATTCCTTTTCCAAAACACCAGCAACTGGTCTCTTCTGTTTCCAAGAAATAAAATATGGGTTTATGAGATTTGCAAATCATTGCATTCTGTTTTAGTTACATTTTACACAGCATACCAAACGTTTGTATTTGGGGTTATATGTGTAACTGTGATTACTTCGCATCTTCGCATTCATTCATTTTCATTGACATAAAGTGCCATAAAAGAACAGCTATGCTGCCATGTCTGAGTAAGAGACAAAAGGTCAGCATCCTCACAGCTGTGCTACAGTCAACTACCACTGACACTGTTTTTAATGAACAGTAATATGAGATGAGAGTTAGAGACAATGACCTCTCAGGCAGTTTAAGGTGATGTGAAACCGAAGAACTGCAAAGACGAGAGTAATGTGAACTCTCAGAAACATAATCGCCCAACACACACACACACACACACACACACGCACACACGCACACACGCACACGCACACGCACACGCACACGCACACACACACACACACACACGCACATAAAGAGAAATTATTGTTTCTATAGTAATTATCCAGTCAAAGTTTGCAAATGATGTGAATAAGTCTTAGCTCCTACGCTGACTGCAAAACTTTCCTCTACTAGATCAAAGCAGCAGCCTTAGAAACTTTCTCTACTTTCTCTTTCTCTTTCTCATCTGCATTGTAAATTACCAGAGCTGATACATTATTAATATACCTCTTCCATATTTTTCATGTCAAGATTATAACACTGTTTGTTTTCTTTCACATTTTCTTTGAACTAATCTATATACTCTATATTCTATCCGAGAAATAAAACTCTTTTTTTTTTACCCTAATGTAATCATTGTTCCAGGAACCATATCATTTAAAATTAGTGTACATATAAGACAAATAATGAGGCCAATATAATTTATTTTTGGAAACGCAATGGCCATTTTTGTATCTGCTTCATTAGCATATTTTGTAAAGACATTTATATTCGACAGCTGACATAGCAGCTGCACTGATAGACCACTGATCTGCTCTCCAGTGGCCAAAGAGCTCTAGTTGGACAGCTATGATACAGCAAAAAGCCTAAAGCCTGGGACATTAGGGAGCACTTTCTTCCGTGCACTCAGATATAGCAGCCAATAATACCAGCCCTCAGTCCTGAGAGAGGGATCACTGCTCCTTTACAGTTCATCTACCGGAAACACACACACATAGAGGCATTACATCATGCATCATGATCTCATATGATCTCCTTAGACACATGCATATGTTTAGTTATTTTATATATATATATATATATATATATATATATATATATATATATATATATATATATATATATACAGTGAGGAAAATAAGTATTTGAACACCCTGCTATTTTGCAAGTTCTCCCACTTAGAAATCATGGAGGGGTCTGAAATTTTCATCGTAGGTGCATGTCCACTATGAGAGACATAATCTAAAAAAAAAAATCAAGAAATCACAATATATGATTTTTAAACTATTTATTTGTATGATACAGCTGCAAATAAGTATTTGAACACCTGTCTATCAGAATTCTGACCATCAAAGACCTGTTAGTCTGCCTTTAAAATGTCCACCTACACTACATTTATTATCCTAAATTAGATGCACCTGTTTGAGGTCGTTAGCTGCATAAACACACCTGTCCACCCCATACAATCAGTAAGAATCCAACTACTAACATGGCCAAGACCAAAGAGCTGTCCAAAGACGCTAGAGACAAAATTGGACACCTCCACAAGGCTGGAAAGGGTTACGGGGAAATTGCCAAGCAGCTTGGTAAAAAAGGTCCACTGTTGGAGCAATCATTAGAAAATGGAAGAAGCTAAACCTGACTGTCAATCTCCCTCGGACTGGGGCTCCATGCAATATCTCACCTCGTGGGGTTTTAATGATCCTAAGGAAGGTGAGAAATCAGCCCAGAACTACACGGGAGAAGCTGGTCAATGACCTAAAAAGAGCTGGGACCACCATTTCCAAGGTTACTGTTGGTAATACACTAAGACGTCATGGTTTGAAATCATGCATGGCACGGAAGGTTCCCCTGCTTAAACCAGCACATGTCCAGGCACGTCTTAAGTTTGCCAATGACCATTTGGATGATCCAGAGGAGTCATGGGAAAAAGTCATGTGGTCAGATGAGACCAAAATAGAACTTTTGGGTCATAATTCCACTAAACGTGTTTGAAGGTAGAAGAATGATGAGTACCATCCCAAGAACACCATCCCTACTGTGAAGCATGGGGGTGGTAGCATCATGCTTTGGGGGTGTTTTTCTGCACATGGGACAGGGCGACTGCACTGTATTAAGGAGAGGATGACCGGGACCATGTATTGCGAGATTTTGGGGAACAACCTCCTTCCCTCAGTTAGAGGATTGAAGATGGGTCGAGGCTGGTTCTTCCAACATGACAATGACCCGAAGCACACAGCCAGGATAACCAAGGAGTGGCTCTGTAAGAAGCATATCAAGTGTGCGCATTCATACATTGTGATTTTTGGATTTTTTTTTTTTTAGATTATGTCTCTCACAGTGGACATGCACCTACGATGACAATTTCAGACCCCTCCATGATTTCTTAGTGGGAAAACTTGCAAAATAGCAGGGTGTTCAAATACTTATTTTCCTCAATGTATATAGATAGATAGATAGATAGATAGATAGATAGATAGATAGATAGATGGATAGATGGATAGATAGATAGATAGATAGATAGATAGATAGATAGATAGATAGATAGATAGATAGATAGATAGATAGATGGATGGATGGATGGATGTGTGTTGGAGTAAAAAAAAAAATTGCCAAACCTTTGTGTGTGTGTGTCAGAAATGGGCTTTGAAAATGAAAATGTAATTTAAATAACAGAAAGTTTCCAAAGTTTGGGATCATTTAAAACTGAAAACTAAGAAAACACCATACAGTGTGTTTACCCCTTTTTAGAGTAATCTGAAATGTATTTATATTTATGATTTAGTTATTTATATATTTGTTTTTGAATTTTGATGTAATAAGGCAATTAAATGGGTTTAGTTTTTACAGGGTGGAGTGGGTGGAGAAGAGGACAGGAGTGATTTGTGATAGTAGGGTATCTGCAAGAATGAAAGGGAAAGTTTATAGGACTGTGGTGAGACCTGCGATGTTGTATGGATTAGAGACAGTGGCATTGAGTAAAAGACAGGAGGTGGAGCTGGAGGTAACAGAGCTGAAGATGTTAAGGTTTTCGTTGGGAGTGACGAGGATGGACAAGATTAGAAATGAGTTTATTAGAGGGACAGCACATGTAGGATGTTTTGGTTACAAGGTGAGGGAGGCGAGATTGAGATGGTTTGGACATGTGCAGAGAAGGGACATGAATTATATTGGTAGAAGAATGCTGAAGATGGAGCCACCAGGTAGAAGGAAAAGAGGAAGGCCAAGGAGGAGGTTCATGGATGTGGTGAGGGAAGACATGCAGGTAGTTGGTGTGAAAGAGGCAGATGTAGAGGACAGGGTGGTATGGAGATGGATGATCCGCTGTGGCGACCCCTAATGGGAGCAGCCGAAAGAAGAAGAAGAAGAAGAGTTTTTACAGATGTTCTTGCATGTGATTTTAGCAATAAAATGCAAATTTTTGAAAAAGAGACATGTCTTATTTTCCCTTGTATATTTAATATTGCTCTTTAATAAAGGAAAAGTACTTATTATTCGATTACTTGATTAATCACTGGAATAATCAGTGGAATACTCGATTACTAAAATAATCGATAGCTGCAGGCGTAGTTCATTGTCTTCACCACGTGTTGAAACTCACATTTTTAAGCAAAAAATAACCCATTCCTAAATATATCCTGAATTTCAGGAGCATATGATTTTTTTATTATATATTTATTTCCATACGCCAAGCACGTTGCAAGTATCTTGTTAAATAAATGGAAAGTATTCCTCACTAAAGGACACAGAACACTCCACACAATATGGAGATTATGAGGTTTAGAGCCCTAGCTTATGCTCTATTTATGTACTGTTCCCGACATCTGTGCGTGATAAGAATGATCCCACCTTGTAGTCATGGTGCCAATCACAGTCACTTACTGAATAGAGATATCTCATGCTATCACATGTCCCATGTAGTTTATCTTTCTCTGAATATGCACAATGAGCAAGCTTGCATTACACAGATATATCAGTCTTGAGGACAATAATAATAATAATAATAATAATAATAATAATAATAATAATAATAATAATAATAATAATTGTTTATACACTATATCATTTTGCATTCTAGTTTCAGGAAAACTGAAAGTGCTTTAAATACCAGATTTCAAAAGAATTTCTACTTAAGCACATAGAATTAGTGTATAATCACTTATAAAGTAATTATAAATTCACTACCAGGAGTATGATAAAAAAGTATATTGAACAAGAAAAGAAGGCTGAAGTATGAACAGGCCAAGTTGAACAAATATGCTTTTAATCTCGTGCTGGCATTCCTAATTCCAGAGATTTGGGGAAATATTCCACTGACGAAATTGTGACTAATCCTTGGGATTAACAACAGCCCGTGCTCAGGACGGGCTGTGTACTGTGCGCGATCCCAGACTTTTTTTTTCTCGCTGCAATAAGAGCCGTCTGCCATCTACAGGCCAAGATGCGAACTGTGAGCTATTCCTGGAGAGCAGGTTATCCTCCATTGGGGCAAAACTTATATTTATGGCTAATGCAGATAAATCTTTATCTATTACAAGATTATTAATTTGGAATAGTTATGTGCAGAAGATAAAAATGCGGTGCCGTTTAAATATCCCAGCAAAGATATCAATATCAGACATTTGCAGAAAAAAGCACAGGTTTATTAGGTTTGTGTATAAGCAAAGTATCAATTAGCTGCATTACTAATTATGTATGGTCCTCACAAGGATTGTGAAGACTAACTTAAGTGTGTGTTAGGGTCCTTGGCAGTGTACGTGGAAAATAATGACCTTTGTTTGACACCAGTCAGCCAAACACAGCCCCAAATGTGTTATTACTCAGATTCTCACGTGACTCAGTGTTTTAAAAAGACCCAGCTGGATGATCTGCCATTTCTCTCTTTCTGCTTATACGTAGACTTCACTGGCTGAAAGCAATAAGTCAAAGATTGTAATCAGGCACAAAGAATAATCACAGTATTCCAGGAAAACCTGGATATGTTCAAAATTTATTTGAACTTAATGTATTTTGTCTATGTAAAGTTCCGCCATTTCTCATGTACGCAAAGGAATGTATTGAGAATTTCTTATAAGTTAAAGGACATGCTCCTGAAGATGAGTGATGATTCTGATTGACTTCTCGGTCTAGTTTCAGTCTATTCCTTTTGTCGGAACTAAGGTCCAATGTCCAAGCAGACATATCAGTTAAGTGACTCATTAATCTAGTCAGTTTAAGTTATTCACTAGTCAATTACCAATAAGTTTTAAAACTTCCAACAAACAAACCAAATGAAGACATCTTTCAGTCACGAATTAGAAGACGCAAATCAGTTTTATTACAATCAATTCAGTCCTGTCCCATGGAGCTCTCAGGAGAAAACCATCTCTACAGTAATGGCAGCAGTCAGCTTTTGCTTGCTAATGCAAAATTAATATAAACAATCCTTACTTTTGATCTCCTAACTAATGAAATTTACATATTTTCTATAATTTCTCCTTTTGCCACACCAATTTACATGCACCAATAATTTTATGAGGGCTTGTATAATGCCTCCATTTGCTTAGGCACATTCTGGTAAATTGATCCTCTTTCTTGGAAGTCTCGTTTACCTCCTAAAATGTCATATAAATCTAAACAAAACCAGCCAGTCAGAGTGGATCGGCCTTCTTGTAATAAGATCAATGATACGAGTAAATAATATCATTAGAGTATAAGCATTCTCTTGCTGAAAGTTAGAGTATAAATGAATGTAGCATGGACACTCTTTTTAGCATCAAGCGGGTTGTCTAACTAAAAATACACAGGCCGAATGGATACAATGTCAGTGAAGACAGCTTTGTCAGCTCAATGGATTGAAGAGGAAGCAGACTTTAGACTTAATCTAGATTCTAATAAAATTAATCATAGGTTCTGTGTTTTTTTTTTGGTGCAGAAGTCAGACGAAATGAACGCTCAGTTCACAGGCTTTGAGAATAAAGAGGAAAAATGTTCCACTTATTTTTTCCAGGTATCTTTTCCTTTCGGCTAAATTTCTCTAAACGCTTCCCATTCTTTCGCTTGGTATCATGCAGGTATGAGGCAGAGAACGTGTTCTTCTTCAACCTGCACCTGTCAGACTTCAACATTATAGACACCCTTGGAGTCGGAGGATTTGGACGTGTTGAGTTGGTAATTTCTTTTTTTTTTATCGATCTTGCTTGCAAAACGTTATACAAGATAACGATAAGATAGACAAAATATTGCAAAATTGTTCAACAAGAAATATCTATCTGCTTGCTATTTTGGGGTATGTGATGCACATTAAGGGAGATATTATGCTCATTTATTGGAGCTGAGGTTAGGGAGATCAATTAACTAAAAATTAAGTTTTTCTGTGGTAGAACAAAGAGCAGCTTTTTACTATTTATATTGAAATAAACACTTGTATTTTTAGGGCTTACATGTGTCTTTGTTGCTTAATTTGTAATCCCAGGTGCAGCTTAAGAGTGATGAGTATAAGACATTTGCTATGAAGATCCTGAAGAAACGCCACATTGTAGACACCAGACAACAGGAGCATATTCGCTCTGAGAAACTCATAATGCAGGAAGCTCACTCAGACTTCATCGTCAGGTATTCACAAGCTCTGATCTTCCACTTTAACACCTTAGTCTACTCACAGGGTTCATGATACACAAGCACACAAACACTAGATACTCTAAAATAATCAACATGACCAAAGAATATAGTTTTTTTTTTTTTTTTTTGCAAACTGTGAATACCGTAATTTCCGGACTATTAAGCGCACCCAAATGCAAGCTGCACTCATTGAATTTTACAAAGATTTTTATTTTGAACATAAATACGCTGCACCTGTCTATAGGCCGCAGGTGCCTACACTAAAACTAATGAACTTTACACAGGCTTTAACGAAAGACAGTGTCTGTTACACGGCTTGTATCTAAACAGTAGCCTACCAAGAAGGTCATTGTTCACTGTCTTCCTCCTTCTTCCTTTCACAACAATTTTTCTTTTGGCATCGTTGTGGGTTAAAAAATCACCATCGGTGAAGCTTTTCTCCCGATGCCGTGCAGCTCAGAACACAGGTGAAGTGCATTTTTTTCATGCCCGGTTGTTTTCAGCGTGACAAATTATTCGCATTTCCTGTAGACAGTCCGAGTGAGAGTTAGGTCAAACGTCAGAGGAATCTAATCCATATTTCTGATGTGGTGCGGCCCGATTCAGTGGGAGCGCGATATAATAATATGAGATTCATTGGTTCACCTTAACCCATTCAGGAATTTTATTGGTCTACTGTTATGGGGCTCAGTTTTTTGTCTTGAAGCTTGTGAAATCCGAAAAAACCCAGGAAAAATCCATAAATTAACCGCTTCATTGTTTAAACCGCGTATTTCAAAGCGTGGGAAAAAGTAGCAGCTTATAGTCCGGAAAATACGGTACAGGTTTTTACGTTTTTACGCATACTACATTATTTCTTCTGGTATGGAAAGATGTGTGTGTATAATTATCACAACACAATTAACCTCCTATCATTTACACATACATCTGCATGATTCTCCAAGTTGCTTCTTACGTGCATGTTTACAGTGAGGAAAATAAGTATTTGAACACCCTGCTATTTTGCAAGTTCTCCCAAATAGAAATCATAGAGGGGTCTGAAATTGTCATCGTAGGTGCATGTCCACTGTGAGAGACATGATCTAAAAAAAAATCCAGAAATTACAATGTATGATTTTTTAACTATTTATTTGTATGATACAGCTGCAAATAAGTATTTGAACACCTGAGAAAGTCAATGTTAATATTTGGTACAGTAGCCTTTGTTTGCAATTACAGAGGTCAAAAGTTTCCTGTAGTTTTTCACCAGGTTTGCACACACTGCAGGAGGGATTTTGGCCCACTCCTCCACACAGATCTTCTGTAGATCAGTCAGGTTTCTGGCCTGTCGCTGAGAAACACGGAGTTTGAGCTCCCTCCAAAGATTCTCTATTGGGTTTAGGTCTGGAGACTGGCTAGGCCATGCCAGAACCTTGATATGCTTCTTACTGAGCCACTCCTTGGTTATCCTGGCTGTGTGCTTCGGGTCATTGTCATGTTGGAAGACCCAGCCTCGACCCATCTTCAATGCTCTAACTGAGGGAAGGAGGTTGTTCCCCAAAATCTCGCAATACATGGCCCCGGTCATCCTCTCCTTAATACAGTGCAGTCGCCCTGTCCCAGAAAAACTCTGTGCAGAAAAACACCCCCAAAGCATGATGCTACCACCCCCATGCTTCACAGTAGATCATTCTTCTTCCTCCAAACACGTTTAGTGGAATTATGACCCAAAAGTTCTATTTTGGTCTCATCTGACCACATGACTTTCTCCCATGACTCCTCTGGATCATCCAAATGGTCATTGGCAAACTTAAGACGTGCCTGGACATGTGCTGGTTTAAGCAGGGGAACCTTCCGTGCCATGCTTGATTTCAAACCATGACGTCTTAGTGTATTACCAACAGTTACCTTGGAAACGGTGGTCCCAGCTCTTTTCAGGTCATTGACCAGCTCCTCCCGTGTAGTTCTGGGCTGATTTCTCACCTTCCTTAGGATCATTGAGACCCCACGAGGTGAGATCTTGCATGGAGCCCCAGTCCGAGGGAGATTGACAGTCATGTTTAGCTTCTTCCATTTTCTAATGATTGCTTCAACAGTGGACCTTTTTTTTACCAAGCTGCTTGGCAATTTCCCTGTAGCCCATTCCAGCCTTGTGGAGGTGTACAATTTTATCTCTAGTGTCTTTGGACAGCTCTTTGGTCTTGGCCATGTTAGTAGTTGGATTCTTACTGATTGTATGGGGTGGACAGGTGTCAAATAAATAGTTTGAAAATCATATATTGTAATTTTTTTTTATTTTTTATTATGTATCTCACAGTGGACATGCACCTATGATGACAATTTCAGACCCCTCCATGATTTCTAAGTGGGAGAACTTGCAAAATAGCAGGGTGTTCAAATACTTATTTTCCTCACTGTATACATCCAGTGTATGTGTCAGGCTGCTGACGCGGAAGCAGATATAGTCCTATCATTGTCTTTAATTCAAACAGTACAAAACAAAACACTCAAGCCGAGGAGAAAACCAACCAAAGATATCCACTCGAGACGAGTAATCCACCAAGAGCGTGACTGCTATAGAGGGGGGCGTGGCAGGGTGAATCCCTGACAGCTACTGAGGGGGGGCGTGGCAGGGAGATCCCTGACAGTACCCCCCCCTCCAGGGGCGACACCTGACGTCCAACAACCCACCTATGCAAGGCGGGCCAGGGCACTCCAAAGAAGGCCTCCTTAGACGGTCCGGTGAGCATCGCCGTGGAACCGAGGAAGACCGGGAAGAGCCCAAGGCGATGCGGCGTCCTCTGCGGAGAGCCGGAACGGAACGATACCCTGCAGGAGGATCCGGAACGGAGCCACACCCTTGGTGAAGACGGGAGGCTAAGTGAAGCCCATGGCGGAGATCGGAGTCGGAGCGAACTCCATGGCGGGGAACCGGAACTGGACGGCAACCATGACAAAGACAGGAGAGTGGATGACATCCCTGGCGGAGATCAGGAACGTCGTACCACCCTTTGAGGGACCTGGAGGACCGACGTCGCCGTCAGAGGGACCTGGAGGACCGACCTCGCCGTGCGGGGATCCTGTGGGCGAGCCGTCGCCCTGCGGGGATCCTGAGGGCGAGTCGTCGCCCTGCGGGGATCCTGTGGGCGAGCCTACGCCCTGCGTGGATCCTGGGGGCGAGCCGTCGCCCTGAAGAGGACCTGGGGCAAGACGTCGCCCTGAGGAGGACTTGGGGGGAACCTTCGCCCTGAGGAAGACTTGGGGGCGAGCATTCGCCTTCTGTGGAGCCTGATGGCGAGCCGTCGCCTTCTGTGGAGCCCGGGGGCGGCGGTGCGACGACCCCTTCGCGGCCAGGCGGCTGTACGACGACCCCTTTGCGGCCCGGCGGCTGTACGACGACCCCTTCGCGGCCTTTGAATGGGGCTGAGCTCTCTTGGGGACTCTGGAACGGGGCTGAGCTCTCTTGGGGACTCTGGAACGGGGCTGAGCCCTCTTGGGGACTCTGGAACGGGGCTGAGCCCTCTTGGGGACTCTGGAACGGGGCTGAGCTCTCTTGGGGACTCTGGAACGGGGCTGAGCTCTCTTGGGGACTCTGGAACGGAGCTGAGCTCTCTTGGGGACTCTGGAACGGGGCTGAGCTCTCTTGGGGACTCGGAGGCTGGAGTGAGCGCCCCTGGGGACTCCGTGGCTGGAGTAAGCTTGTCTGGGGACCCTGAGGCTGGACTGAGCTCGTCTGGGGACCCTGAGGCCCTCGGCGGTCTCGTGACAGGTCTGTGGCGGCTCGGCGGTCTCGTGACGGGTCTGTGGCGGCTCGGCGCTCTCGTGACGGGTCTGTGGCGGCTCGGCGCACTCGTGACGGGTCTGTGGCGGCTCGGCGCTCTCGTGACGGGTCTGTGGCGGTGCGGCGCTCTCGTGACGGGTCTGTGGCGGCGCGGCGCTCTCGTGACGGGTCTGTGGCGGCCGGAGATGGTGTGGTGTGTCCACAAAAACCCCCGGAACACAGCAGCGCGCGTTTAGAGACCCTGAGATGAAGCTGCACTCTTATCAAAATGCTGGAGCGGAGCTGCATGCTCATGGAAGCCCTGGAACGGAGCCGCGTGATCTGGAGAACCTTTGGATCGAGTCACGTGCTCTGAAGGACTCATGAACGGAGCACGTTCATCCTCGATGGGACTGCCGTGGAGATACACCACCTCCATCCCAGACATCCCCAGAAGAAGCCCGCTAAACTCGGCGAGTGAGCCAAAATTGCCCCCTTTGGCGCTCCATAGCGAGCTGGCTTTGACGAGGGCGTCACCAGGCAGGAGGGAAATACAGAGGGCGATCTTGGCTCGTTCGGAGGGATACTGGGAAAGATTTTCGACCACATACTCGCCAATGCTCCGCAGGAATCCTCCCAACTTTAATTCAAACAGTACAAAACAAAACACTCAAGCCGAGGAGAAAACCAACCAAAGATATCCGCTCGAGACGAGTAATCCACCAAGAGCGCAAATGTCCAAAGTAATATCAAACTGTGAGTAAAGCCACCGGCAATGAGTAATCCAATACGGAAATGGAGTTCGGATTTAGATCCAGCGGTGAATGCCGGCGTTCGAGCATTTTACACGATTGTCCAGCATGACAATGCAACGACCGACAGCCTGTGACTCAAGAACGTGAGTTTAAGTAGTCTGATCTTTAATGAGCCATAGCTGTCAGTAATCAAGGAAAGCAGCGTGACTGCTATAGAGGGGGGCGTGGCAGGGTAAATCCCTGACAGATACCGAGGGAGGGCGTGGCAGGGAGATCCCTGACAGTATGTGTATGCATTTTGCTCATCTTATTTACACCACCAAGGCATAAGATTATGACATTATAATATTATGGCAGGTGAAGTGAAAAACACGGATTTTCTCTTCATCATGGCACCTGTTAGTGGGTGGGATATATTGGGCAGCAACTAAACATTTTGTTCTCAAAGTTGATATGTTATAACCAGGAAAAATGGGCAAGCGTAAGGATTTGAGAGAGGGCCAAATTGTGATGGCTAGATGACTGGATCAGAGCATCTCTAAAACTGCAGCTCCTGTGGGATGTTCCTGTTCTGCAGTGATCAGTATCTATCAAATGTTTTCCAAGGAAGAAACAGTGGTGAACCGTCGAGAGGGTCATGAGTGGCCAAAGATTTTTGATGCACCTAGGGAGTGAAGGCTGCCTCATGAAATTGTGTAGGATAGGAGGAAATATGTATGATAGGAGGTTGTGTTATTGATTTATGCAACACATTATTTGTGCATGTGTTTAAAAGAAATTGTAGATACATTGATCAGAAACACTTTATTCATTATATCTGCATATCTGACTACTGATTGTAGTGTGAGCAAAGTACAGGAAATAGACAAATTAAGAAGTGACAAATTACGTGCACAATAAATATTAATAGATTAAAATCTTATTATGTTTAACTTGTTCTTTAAATTTTTCCAACATAGTTACAAATTTTGTTTAAAAAATACAAATCTGATTACTGAATATAATTATCTTCTAGCACATATAGATCATTATAATAAGGAATTCTATTAAAGTCTTTTGTTTAGCAGTAAGGTCATTGTCTATATAATACACTGTGAGTCACTGTGAACATTTAATGCCACAGCTTTTTTGTTATGCTTTTTGGCTTTTTTTTTCAGACTATACAGGACTTTTAAGGACAGTAAATACCTCTACATGTTGATGGAGGCTTGTCTTGGAGGAGAATTATGGACCATCCTCAGAGACAGGTCAGCTCTACATATAGCTATACTCACTCCAATTCCTTAATTACTATTTATTTCATGATGTAGTAACTACTCTTGTCTGCTAACTGTTTTTTTTATTTTTGTTGTTGTTGTGGTGGTTGTTGAATTCAGGGGTTCATTTGATGATTGTACTACACGATTTTACACGGCATGTGTAGTGGAGGCATTCGCCTATTTACATTCAAAAGGTATCATTTATAGAGATCTCAAACCAGAGAACCTCATACTGGACCACCGGGGCTATGCCAAACTGGTAAATTAATCATATTCTTATTTGCATAGTTATTAAATATTATAAATGTAGCATGAGTAAAATACATTTCCTTTTTGAAGGTGGACTTTGGCTTCGCTAAGAAGATTGGATTCGGGAAGAAGACGTGGACATTCTGTGGTACACCAGAGTATGTAGCTCCTGAGATCATTCTTAACAAGGGTCATGATATCTCAGCAGACTACTGGTCCCTGGGCATCCTCATGTATGAACTACTAACAGGCAGGTAAGTCAGTGTGTAGCGTAGGGTAAATAAATGACATTATATTTAGCAATCATGTTTAAAAAAATGTCTAACCCCAAAATATATTGTAGCCCTCCTTTTTCAGGCCCTGACCCCATGAAGACTTACAACATCATTTTAAGAGGAATTGACATGATCGAATTTCCAAAAAAGATTACAAAAAATGCTGCCAATCTCATTAAAAAGCTATGCAGGTGTGTTCCAGTGGACATACAAATAACATAACACCTACCTCGTTTTAATAGAAGCATTTCCTGACAGTACTTTTTAATATATATATATATATATATATATATATTCCAGGGACACTCCTTCTGAAAGATTAGGAAATCTAAAAAATGGCGTCAAGGATATTCAAAAGCACAAGTGAGTGTGTATAAGGTTTTGTGTTATATTTGCTTCATATAATTATCTGCATGTAGCAAATTGTTTATGTAGCCGTAAATATCAGCTTTTACTCCCATGTGAAGACAAATGATCAGTTTTATAAATGTTTACTGACATCATTGTTATTAGAGTACTTTAAATAAAGAATTATGAACATACAGTATTTACAGTAAAGTACTGTAATATCATATATAAAGGAGTATATAATTCTGTACATGCTCGTTTGGTTGCTGCTTAGCATGCCATGGATGAGTCTTGCTCAAGGACCTATCCGTGACAGTTTGGCTGTGCTTGGATATGAGCATATGTCTTTCTGCATTCTAACTATAGCATTTACCAGCCACTGTAGCTAGCTCAAGCAGTTTATGTTCATTCAATCTCTTGTAATGTGTGTTAATTCAGTGTTAAATTGATGAAAGGTAGTTGAGCTTGTTGCATTGGCTTAGTTGTTAAGGCTTTGTTTTCCTCAAGCAAGCCCCTTAATCTTCTGCTCAATTGTACCCTCCAACAATTGATTTTTAAGCAGATTATGCATTATTTTATACTCTATTTGGAACTACTGTAATTTACGTTAAATGTTTTTAGTTTTATACTGTAAAAAATTACAACTTATTAACAACCATGTTTACAGTAAATTTTTTACTGTACAATTATTCAACAGTGTACTAAAAGATCTGAAATAACCACTTATTCTGGACCAGCTTCATCAGTGCTCATTAATGTCTTTTGTACAGGTGGTTTGAGGGCTTTAACTGGGACGGTTTACGAAAAGGAACACTGGCGCCTCCCATCATCCCTAGTGTAAGTGCATAACTACCTACGTACCAATACCGGGAGAGTGCCAAAAATGCAAACTTTGATACATTTGACCTGAATTTGGTCCTCTTTTATATTAAATGTGTCTAATATCAGTGTATTGATTACTCTTAATAGTGCCACTGAAGGCTTTCAATAACATGTTCCTTTTGGTTGGGCAAATAGCTGCCAAATGTTCAAATAGAAGATTGTTGAAGATTGTTTGAATTAAACATACTAAAAGAAACTGTTATATTAGAATGTACATTTTTGTAACTATTACACTCTAAATAACTGCGAGGTTGTGTAATCAATGTGTAATTAGTACATAGGTACTGTATAAGTAAAAAAAAAAAATTATCTGTCTGATTTTCTCAGGTTAGCATGATACAACTGGAACAGACAATTATACATAATAATACATAATAATGGATAAAATTTTTAATGTGATGAAACAATTCAGATACATAAGCCACAATTAGAGTACTTGAGAAGCTGAAACAGTACAGATAACTGTAATAGTAACAGTCATTAAAGACAATTCATATACATTTAAATTCTGAATTGCTAAAGTTATTACCAGCTAGCCTGCTGACCATGCTTATTATAGAGCATGGCTTGAGCTTTATGCTTTAATTTAAGCTATATTGTATTGTCGGCGAGAAAGAAGCATGAGCAGCAAGTATTGTTAACACAGTGTGCTTGCTCTTTTATTGGCAAACATACACTTGCAGCAAAACAACAGACTTGGTGGTTAGCCGCAAAACTGCTAGAAGAGAGAAAAGCAGCAGGTGGTAACAAAACCCAGTGGGCTTCTGCTAAACAGTAAACAAACATCATATACTAATGTGCCTTTTTAATGCACTCTGGCTTGGATAAACACAAACACATTTTATTTTGTAACAGTATATACTTACATTGCTTATTAAAAAGATAGAAGCAGTAACATGCCGCTAGGGAGGCTTTCAGGTATGCAAAGGAGCGCATGCTACACTAACATGCAGCGAGTAGGAAACTAGAGTGCAAACCATACATATTACTAAAAGTTAAATCCTGAATGATATAATCTTATCTTATCTCTGAAATGCTGCTTTGGGGCATTGTTAAAAAAGCACTATAAAATAAAACTGAATTGAATATTAAAAGACTTCTGTTCTGTATGTGTATTTTGGTCTGACAAAATTATATGACGTGTTTTATGATGTCCTCCCAGGTCACATCAGCTACAGACACAAGCAATTTCGACAGCTTTCCTGAGGACAACGAGGATCCTCCTCCTGACGATAACTCTGGCTGGGATATAGATTTCTAAATATACGCACTACAAGCTTATACACATCAAACTAAAGATCTGTTCCACTGTTGCCTGGAACAAAGCTGCTTCTTTTGGGACAGGCTGCATTTAAAACTGCTTGAAAAGAGAAAGAGAGAAAAGAGGCTGATCAGAGGGAAGACCAAACACTTCGTTTTGCTTTAGTCTCAACTGTTGAAGGAGAGGAATTAAAGTCTGTGTGGGTTTACGATACTTAGGACTGCTTATACACCAGTCCTAATTACAAGGGGGAATAATATATTCATATCATTTGTGTGTATGCGTGTGTGTGTGTGTGTGTGTGTGCGTGTGTGTGTATGTGCGTGTGTGAATGCGTACCTGCCACAAGCCCTTCGTAACACAGGATATTGTGGATATGTTGTAGCAGGTTGTAAACTTACTTGATTGATTGGCTGCAAAGTCTTTTCGAACTCTTGTGCAGACTACTCAGTACTCAGTGTGTTACACAAAATTGGATTCCATCACTATACATCAAAACCAGGATTGTGTTCACACAGACACGAATGTCACAATATCAGGTTATGTCAGAACATATACATAGTAATATATTACATGATAAAGTTATTCTGTAACTAATGTTTATTAAACAGCACAAATTTGGGTTGGAATCAATGGAAGGTGACTGGTATGGCTCTCAAGCTCAGAGCTTGTATGGTTTATCCCAGCTTCCAGTGTGCCTCAGAATTACAACATTATTAATTTAATATAATATGCCCATAGAGCCCATTAAATTCGGGATAATCAGCTTTTGTGTAGTTGGACACAGCTCATTAGTCTATGTTCACATTACAAAGTTGAATTAGTTGAGTAATTAAATGTCTTTTTGTTTTTTTGCAATCTGATTTTGAACTCTCATCATCTGTTCCATATAGAAAATTGCCAGATTTGAAATCTTAAGATTATTCTTTTCAATAATTCAAGATATTCTTTAAACATCCCAGAAATAATCAGAAAAGGAGCAAAAAAGCTATACAGCAGGTCTTTTTCTTCTGCTTCACACTTCTCATCAACACTCAACAAGCTGCCTACTGACCTATAAAGCAAATAATCTTCCGAGTTTAAAAAGCTGATTTTATTGCCTCAGCGATGATGGATTTTCAGAAATATATGATTACGAGTATTATTGGTTTAGAAAGGCCTGAGCGGAGGAATACAAAAAAGTACAATTGAGCAATAAGGCTTGTAATGTGAACATAGCTATAAGTCGAGGCTGTAATGGGAAATAATTGTTTGTAAACCAGAAACCACTGTGATCAGGCAGGTTGATTTTGAACAGGCCTATAAAGTGAGTCTTGATATGATCAAATAACTATAGATCAATTTAGGTGATTCACAGATACATTTTACTGATGACATTACAAATGAGCTGACAATGAAAAGAAACAGTGCCTTAAGTCAATGGCATCCTAATTCTCTCTAGTAATCATCCGTGTGCTGCACCAAAGTGCTTGCCATCAGAACACATTCATTTCCTTTACTATTGCAATCGTGTTACAATCTGTTTTGGACAATCTATAGTGAAAAGTCACTTTTCTTTCTGTTTTTTTTAAATCTCTAAATCTGCACACAGCTGTACACTGTGAAATTGGATAACGACACAGATTCATGTGTCATTAAGGCATGAGATTGCCTTTGTATTTTTATGTGGCTTTACTGGCAGTGGCGATGAAAACTAATAGCACTGCGTTACCTGACCGTTTCATCCTGTTTGTGAATTTGCACTGTGCTGCAGTACTTAATCCCGACTATTATAACATATATGATACATCTTACTATACTGCATTGAGGTGCCCTCCTCATCTGAGTCCTCGCTTCACTACTTACTGATCCGGCATAGCCACTGCAGCTGAACCAAGAGGAGATGGCAGTCATGATTTGCAGTAAACTGCATCTAATGCTTTCTATATAGCCCACAATGGACACAATATAAATCTGGGGCATTATTTATAAATAACCATTTTTTTGCGTGGTGGAGGGTTTCCTCGGTTGCTTAGACTGCCAGCAATTGGCCATCACATGGTTCATCATTTGAATGCCAACAATGTGATTTCTACCTACTTGAAAATGATCTAGCGCAGTACGAATATATAATAATGAACATTTCTTGAATTGCCTATTTGCAGTTGTGTCATAATATTGTACATGTCCGTTGCTTAAATTATTAGGCTGTACTTACAGGCATTAGTAATTCGACTGAAAATCATTAATATATCATTCCCTAGATTATGAAATATTTGACACTTCTTCATGTGGTATAAGACCTAGTCTGAACCGTCTTAATTTGCTGATCTGCCTTTACTTTTCATGTCTAGATTGCATTCTTTATTCTTTTTTTTTTTTTTTATCTTGGGTGGCGTGATTTTTTTGCCAAGATATTTATTTTATATGACTGCATTTTTAGGTGCTTGTAGTGCAAAGCCACTTGCAGAGTGCCTGTTATTAACTTTATAATGCTGAAATAAAGATCAATTTCTTTTAAGTGTTACTTAGCCCTGTCTCTCAGCCTATCGCTGGTTTTCTTTTAACACCAACAGAGGGAGCCAGACTATTACAAATCTGTGCTTGCATTACCTGCTCTTGGATTTTCACAGTTTATTGCTGAAGGGCTCGTTAATGAGCTGCTTTGTTGACATAAATGTGTAAAAAGTTGGAAGAAAATAAGAATATGCAGGAACACGTCTAGTGACAAACTATCAGTTTGATACCTGGATTACTTAAGCAAAAGTGCAGCAAAAATTCTCCCCAAGATATAGTCCTAATATAAACAAACCTAAAAACAGTGCATATGTGATTCTTATATAAAGATGTTCTTTTGCCCCCATACAGTGTAGTTTAATTTAAAATGTATGTATGAAAGGTATGACCAAAATAATTATCAAGATATTAATAATTATTAAGATAGATAGCAACTAAAGCAGAAGTCAAGTGTAATATAAAAAAAAAATTATTTATCTCATGGGGATTGTTTGACCAAAATATTTGTTTAAACAACATTGTTATTTATTTATTCGGGTTTTTTTTTTTAGCAAGAAATATTAACTGTTTTTTTTTTTTTTTTTTTTTTAACGAATATGCTCCAATTCTCGAGTGCTTCAACTGTCTATGCATTTGCAGGTAGAAATCTGACAGCCATCATTTTTTCTGTGCTTTATTCCAGAATTAGTTACTTTCTCTACTTTTTTTGACGTTTTTCATTTTTTTTTAGATAGATTTCTACGCAGCATAACTTTTACCAGGACGTTCTTAGAGCCACCACTGATGCACACACCTCTTGCACTCAGAGCTGCTGAATTGGAATCTCCATGGCTTGCTGCCATTCTACAGGTGATCAAATCTTGGTTGATCTTTTGCACTTTAAGAACACAATGCGTTAAGAAATGAACTAACTCTGATTGATTAAGACTGATAAATATGAGCAACATCTATATATAACACAGAAGCATCACTGCCGAAAATGTGCACCAGCGTTGAGCTATTGGTGCCTAAACAAACTGACAGAACTCTGCAAATGACCAGAACACGAGCGAACGCACGCACACACGCAAAGTGTCAAGTAAATACCTTCTAGCTGTTTATTGGCAGGTAAATAGTGGAGTGTAATGATAGTCTTTAAACCCCGCTTTAGGAGATGCATCCTAGTCTGCGCGCGCCTTGGGGAGGTGCGCGCACGCCTTTTTGCGACAGAGAACAAAGCTCGCGCGCAGCGAGTGTCTATGTGTGTGTGTGTGTGTGTGTGTGTGAGAGAGAGAGAGAGAGAGAGAGAGAGAGAGAGAGAGAGAGAGAGAGAGAGAGAGAGATCGTATGTTTTTGAATTGTCAGTACTCTGCCCTCATTACCCAACACGGTTGCACGTTGAGGAGGGGCGTGTGTCCACAAAATGCACGTGTATAAAGCTCATGCCACTCTGCCGCTCTGCACACACGTTGTGTCGGACCCTCGGTAGGCATCCTCTTCCCGGACCCTCAGCATCCCCCTCACACGACTTTCAGATATTTTTCCCGCGGGTACTTTAAACACACCGGCGGATTTATCTTCGTTCAGGATATGACCATGAGGCATCTCTGGTTGTCTGCAGTAGTTGCTGTTTATCTCGCTGGGTGCTTCGCTGACGCCGAAACGGCTTCCCGGAACTCCATCAAGAACCTGCAGCCTGGAGCAGCGGGAAGCGCCGAGCCGGTGAGCGCGAGCCCACACGCGCCCAAGACAGACCCGGGAGCCGGAGAGCGCACAGCGGTACGTCAGTGTTGCCCTCTTAAAACTTAATTTTTTGTCATAATCTGAAATGAATAATTAAATAAAAATCAATGTTTTGACCATTTTGGATCAAATTCGCATCTTTTCCTCCCCATCCAGCCTCAGAGCTGCGGCGGTGTTTCTCAGTGCGCTGTTTCGGAGTTCTGCTCTCGCGGGATTTGTCAGCCGTGCCGCAAACGCAGGAAGAGATGCGCTCGAGACGCGATGTGCTGCGCAGGAAACCGGTGCATTAACGGTGAGAATCTGCCCTCGAACTGCTCCTGAATTCCCAACGCATGCCACCTGGAACACATGCTTTTATCTGTGAAAATGGCAATAAGAAGTGATCTGACGTGCGCTTTCTTGCAGGTGTTTGCCAAGCAGATGAAGTAAACGCCACTCAGGTTGTCAGCACGACGGTTATTTCCAAGCAGACCACTGAGGTTCATAACAACCCTACAAGTGCATTAGGTGACCAGATCAAAACAGTGGTGCAACAGCAGCCTAAAAAGACAACTGTCGCCTCTTCAAGACCAGATGAACAGAAAGGTAGATAAATAATTTCTACTTAAATCACTGGAATACTAATACCACACTTTCTAATCCCAATCCTAAAATAAAATGACTAACCCCAAATTTTCAAATCCCAATCCTAAAATAAAATGACTAATCTCAGGTGTTCTTTCATACCTCATAGTTGAAGGAGACAAGTGTCTGAGGTCCTCAGACTGCTCCAAGGGTCTGTGCTGTGCTCGTCACTTCTGGTCTCGGATCTGTAAGCCAGTGGTGACGGAGGGCCAGATCTGCACGCGTCACCACCGTAAAGACAGTCACGGCCTTGAGATCTTCCAACGCTGCGAATGCGATCAGGGCTTGGTGTGCAGAGCCGAAAAAGATCAAGGGTCAGATAACCTGCAGCAGCAGCAGCAGCAGCAGCAGCAGCAGCAACAGCAGCAACAGCAGCAGCAACAGCAGCAACAGCAGCAGCAGCCTCGCAAAAACACGAACAAAGCAACCAGACCCCTTCACACATGTCAGCCGCGCTAGGACATATTTAGGACAACTGGCTTTTAATGCTCCCTCACATTCACTCACACATGCATATTCACACACGTTTGCGTACGTTCAATATCACATGTGCATGCATGGACACAGGCAGAAGGGACACAGGAGAACTGATTCCCTGAAAGGATGCCCCATTAAAAGGATAGATCAGATTTTGTGGATGGATGCAGAAAAAGTGCACCGTGTTGAAGACTGAATGTAGGACTCTGCCCTAAAGACAAGTTTTGTTTGTTTGTTTGTTTTTTTTTCCAGATCTTTAGGAAGACAGAGTGATGTTTCCCTTTATAAGGGAACTATACAAAATTCTTGCAGTAAATTACTGTATTGTACGTGGCACTTAACGGAGCTTATCAATTCTGTAAAAGTAGTTTTGTGAGACCTGGTGCTGCATGACACTATGCTAATAATGTAAATATGCAAATGATATGATTTATATTATTATTTACAGTATATATATATACACCTTATTTGTATTTCAAACATAAAATGTTAAGAAATCGCTTTATATTAAACTAACACAGTTGACCACAGATGTCTATACAGTCTTATCAATTTCTCCCTGAGAAACTGGCTGAATCTTTTGGTTGATCACAGAGCCAACATGCTAGATTTCACTTTTATTGCTGTGATGTAGAAAATAGAAAATAGACCCTTAGACTCGTACAAGTCGATCAGTGTCTACAGATTACGATTCTCACTTTTGTGAAATATATATTGCTAATATTTTGGCCATATAACATAGTAATAATTCAATATGAATAATACAATATAATGATATATGGTTAATATGCTGAGATATTAAGGGGTTTAAGTTAATAATTGAATAAAAAAATATTCTTAACAAAAAAAAAAAATTCATTAAGTGAAGCAAGATCTTTTGCATTGTGTCTAGACTTCACATCAGAATTAGACAAACTTAAAGTTCTTACAGTTTGATTGCATTTCACGAATGTCTATGTTCATTTAATAACCCCAAACTTTTATTTAACTACTTAATATTTACATACTTGCAGAAATGTCATGGAAAAAGACATCCATGGACATTGATGGAAAAAAAAAAAGCAGTCACTTTAGCAAAATAACTTTTGCGATTTTTTTAAATGATTTTTAGCTTCCATTCTGTCCTGTACAGCTAATTTCCCTGTTTACTTGTTTTGTATTTTGGAATGCCTTGATTGAATGCTTTTGTGTATCACAAAGCATTTCATCAGGATTATGGAAAGGACTATGGAAGGTCCATTTATAAAACTTGATTTTGAATTCTCATACTATACATTGACATCTGGACCTTTTCCTGTCTATGTATAAAGCCCAAGCCTTAAGGCAGAAAAGGAGCTCACCATTATACTCCCACTATGCTTGAGAAATGAGATGAGGTTTCAATGTTGGTATCTAAAGCTATTTTCTCCAGACATACCTGTTATTTTTAACAGAAGTTCTATTCACATAACAATTCTCCAGTAGCGTTGTGGAATCTCTCTCACAACTGATACTGAGTGGTTTCCACCATGATAACCACTCTTAAACATCCCACTTGTAGACTTATACACATTTTATGCACGCTTTTATAAAGTGCAAGATCTTCAGCTGGCACTGTAAGTTTCATTTAACTGTATGTCATTTGTTTGAGCAGTCTGTGGTGTGCTCATGCATTGAACATTATACCAGTGGTGCTATTTATTTAGTTCTTAATCTACACAATCCAAAGTTCTTAGAACTTCTCTAGATTGAGTCATATTGTTGGTCAAATTAATTTAGGATTAAAGACCAGATAGGCAAAATCGTGCATTTAATATGGCAGAGCCGTTCAAATCTACATGTTACTAGAAGCATTTTTAAGTGGTCATTATCATTATTGCAGATCATTTTTTATTCATGCTCAATAACTATACAGCAATAAAATAAATTGAGAAAATGAAATAAAAAACAACTTTATTATTGTTAAACAAGTGATTCTATTGAAAGAGCTGTTCCTGTAGAAATTAATTTAATAATTCAGATTTACTATCTAGCCAACTTATATTAGCTGCTAGAATCGGTGCAGTTATAACCTGGCATGATGGAAAAACTGGCAAAAATGGATAAAAGTGCTAGTTAGCAAATTAGTGAAAGTTACTTTTTCAAATTCTGTTGGTGCTGGGCAGCAAAGGATATACCACATTATGCACAAGTCTTTACCTCATCACGTTTGAACTATAATTGAGGTAGAGCCAGAATGCTCATCCTCAAGTTCAGTAATGCAGTGTTGTGGCATTTTTGTCTCCAATTGAAGAGAACCCCATTCAGAAGTAGGGCATTACAATTAACTAGGTGCTGGTCACTGGTAACTCAGGAGCATTTTTAATGTGACTGAGAGAGAGGAAGAGGAGAGAAAAAGGTAAAGAGAGAGAGAAAAAAGAGAGAGAGAGAGAGAGAGAGAGAGAGAGAGAGAGAGAGAGAGAGAGAGAGAGAGAGAGAGAGAGAGAGAGAGAGAGAGAGAGAGAGAGAAGGATAAAGGAAAGTAGAGGGGTGACAGGGAGAGAGAGAAACAATGATTATTAAGCATCATGTACAGTTTGATCAGGGTGCATGCAGAGACTCCAGCAAGACTATCTATGGCAGCATATTTAAAGGAAAGGGCCATAAGGTAGCACAGATATAAAGGATCACTGGGATACAGCCTACAAAACCACCATCAGCAAACCTGAGTGAACTTGTGAGGGTGCAGATACAAAAGCATCCAAACATCTCAGTTTACCAAAACACTCTATATGTCCATGATCCCTTCAGATCTGCTCTTGTGTCTAAGAAAACCTACTAAGAGATTTTAGAGATTTACTAAACAAATATATTTTTAACCTAGACCCTGAGACTGTAGCTGAGTCCTGAACACTGATTGAAAGGTGGCTCTATAACTTTGGGCTTGGTAAGAGAAAGATTTGCCCACTGCTGTAGACTTCTTATTTAAGTGACCAACAAGCAGCCTGTACTTTTTGATCAAAGTAGGTGTGGTGAATCATTAAAGATTTTTGATCCATATAGAAATTAAATTGGGAGCCAGTGTAGATTGCTTAAGATTGTGGTCAGAATTTTCTGGTAAGGACTCTGGTGAGGCATTCTTGACTAACTAGCATGTATTTATCCACTTACTAGAACATCCAGACTGTAAGAAATTACAATAATTTAATTTAGATGTAAACAAAAACATGAAAACATTTTTCTGCATCATGAAACCACATCATATAATTTATTTTAGCAATATTTCTGAGATGAAAGAAAGCTATCCTGGTAATATTATCCACATGAGCCTCTAAGGAAAGACTTTGTTACTGCTGCACATGATGAGACAGAAAGACCATCATGATAAACTGTGTAATCAGAAAGCTTACTTCTAGCTGCAGGTGGTCCTACTAAAAGTATTGAAATCTTATCAGAATTTAGCGGGAGGAAATTAACAATCACATACTGTCTAGCATCTTTTACACATTCCTCAACGCTGTTAAGCAGATGTCTCTCATCTGTCTTTGCTGAAACATACAACTGTGTATGGTCAACATAAAAATGAAAGCTAATTCTGTGTGTACAAATAATTTCGTCCAGAGGTAGTTTTTCTACGCTGTTGCATATTAACATGATTGGATGCTAAATTAGGTTAATTTGATTGATGTATAGAGTATGTCATTGGTGGGAGAAGAGATTTGTCTTCAAGTATTTCGTAAGTCTAGTTTTTGTCTTTAAGTATTTTGGAAGTCTAAATAGAAATGTAAGGAGCACTAAGTATTATTTTTTTTTTCATTGGAAGTGAATGACATGTACATCAATACATCATAATATTACATAAAATATTATAGTATTTTCACAAAAAAATTATATAAGGATTAACCACCTCTGTATATTCATAATCTGTTTCAGTTTTAACAGAGCTATTCAGGAGTCCTAGAACATATCATCTCACCTAACACTTCCAACAGAAACCTACTTTCACACATTCTATTGTATCTTGGGGCTTAGTATTGGTTTATTAATCTGTGCACAATAGATCTTCAAAAACCTGAATCTATTTTAATTGTCACACCTACAATTTAGATGAAAAAAACCCTCAAACAACTGATAATTATTACCTAAAATTTTACTAGCACAATAAACGTGTAGAAACTTTAAAAAGCTTATCATGTTGCACAGTCTTTTCAAAACATTTCCCCCGAGAACTACTTGCCTTTGGCCCCGTAGAGGAAGTGATCATGTCAGATAAACAGGTTGCTGAGAGTGTTCTGATGGTGACATGTAATCCCTTGGGCAGCCATATCCTAGTTTGATGGGGGAAAAAAACCCAACCACATGAAAGCTGAAACATGGCAAAACAGCAGGAAACTACAAAGCCAACAGGAGGATAGAAAATAAAAAGAGTCCAGAGGAAGTAACAGGAGGTTCAGCTGCAAGACCTTCTCTTTCCTTCCTTTGGTGTGCCTTGGCTAACTTTTAATTAGTCCTGAAGCAAGGCCTGGATTGCAGGTTAATCATAGAGATATCTTATCCTCTAATTACTTTATCATACCCCGTTGCTGACACACAGGTAGCATGTTCAGCAAAGAGCATGTGCTAGGGTGGTGTTTATAAGGTTTACGCTTAGCTTGTGCCAGCAATTACTATATGCAATGGAAATAAGGTTAGGAGAATTATAGTGTAATTTTTCCCTTACTGTGTAATTTAATGTAGACCCAACATGGAATAAAAAAATAAAAAAAATCAGCATTCCTTGTCAAAGTGTTCTTTTTTGGAACTGGGATTGAAGTTGTAGTAAACAACCAGTGTGACGGGCAACCACATTAGCTTATGTGTAATCAATCAATTTAATGTTCATGTCGTAGACTATTGCTAAAAACTTCTTGCCAAAGAAGGCACTGGGAGAATGAGACAAGGCCCGAAACTCTCAAAATCAAAGGGAGGAATTTGAAAAGTGCAACATTACGGTATTGCACTATTGCAACTCCATAAAATGCCAAGCCAAGATGTTTTGTTGGGCAAGATACAAAAGAGTTTGAAAACAGTCACTGTGAAGTTTTCCATAGACTACCACTCATACTGTAGGACCTCGCTCTCTTGCTCTCTCTCTCTCTCTGGTGACAGACTGTGGCTTAAAATTACAGACATGCAGATCTCTGTTTAATGATGTCGGGCGTCACAGATTCGAAGGCTTGCTAAAATGGACTATTTTAACTGCTTGTGCAGAGACTAAAGGGGGAGACATACTTCTAAGCGACACACACGCGCACATACACACACACACACACACACACACACACACACAGTCAAATTATAATTAGGTGTCCATTTTCAGCGGTTGTACCAGGGCCTATGCTTCTGAACAAATCTCCCTGAAGAGTTTCTCATGCGGTACAACTACACACCTTAAATAACAGCCAAACCAGCAAAGCACCCATAGACGTGTCCAAACAAACCCAATGAGAAGCATTCACTCTCATTTCACCAGAGCTGTCCAGTTGTGTGTGCGCGCATGTAAAGAAGAGTCTATTTCAAATTCTGGATATGCTCTGAATATTTTGGCAAAGACAAGCGCATTATGGCACAGAAACAAAGTACAATGCGCAGAGTATTCCATTTTTAACTCAGCCTAGTCACTACGCTTCATTTTCTTGGCCTCTGTACAGGTGTAAATGGCAGATACTAATGAACATGGACATGTGTACACTGGGTTGCCTGAAGCTGAGAGGGCAGCACAGCTGTGCCTGCTGCTTCCATATTGAGCAAATAGTGAGGGAGGGTGTCCTCAGAGACACAGCTAAGTAAACAACCCACAGAAGTGATGAGCTTAAATAAGTCGAGACACTCTCCAGATCTCGTAGTAGCCTTGTCAGGTTGTCACAGACAACAGTAAGTTCTTTGATTTTGGATTAACAGCATGCTATATTAATACAGTATATTTGAAAATTGCATGCTGGCATGCAATTGGCTCTAAAATAAACCACCTTTGTCAAGAATTATCATATAATCTTTTCCATTTAAATTAAGACCATAACACCGTGTGGTACTTCTGTGCTCACATACATACACACAGTGACAGACAGAGTATTGTGAGTGATGTAGCCGTAACAGCAGTGTGAAGGCAGAGCCAGAGGCGTTTGGGGTTTGGGACAGTCTGGAAACTGTGTTTACGCTGAACTGCTCGTTACTGGCCTGACCACAGACCTCTGCTGGCCACAGGCATGTGTGTATGTGTGTAAGTGTGTTTGTGGTGACAGCTAGGAGGGGGGTTGGTTTTGGGATATGTGCTCAAATACAGCAGCTAAACTCAAACTGGGCTCTGGGGCTGATGTGAAATAAAGAGCTGTGTAGCCAAGACTCTTTTCTGTGACAACAGGGAACTATGACACTCTTGCCAAACACATATTTCAGCCTTTTCCTTTTGTTTATTATATGATCATGACAGAACAATGCCGCACATCGTTTTCTTAAGCTAATGATCAATGATGAATGATAGAAGAGATGATGTCAATAAAGTTTTTAATAGGTTATTAAGCTCTTTCACAATACATTAACTGTCAACTTGCTTGGTTGCCTAACCTGCTGTTCTGATTCCTGGTGCCACACAAACAAGCCCAAAGCACACTCCCTGTCAAAAAAAAAAAGAAATAAGATCATGTTCTCAGCAGCATTTAACAATTCTTCAGATACTTCAAAGGGCCTCTCATTTGGCACACGGTTTCCTATCAGCCTATTATCCAAACAGAGCACCCAGGAAGGGTGTCACTCCTGCAGTCCTTTGCTCCTCTACACAATGCATTCCATTCTTCTTTGTATAACCATGCTAAAGTCAATCAGAAGAAAGTGAGCAATGCATTTGTGCAAACAGGTGAGAAATTTCCCTCACTGTGTAGGAATCCATAATAACAATACGCTCAAGGGCTGTGCTTGGCAGTGCACTGTAAAAATCTTGTCAACTGAGGACCTTTGGGCCAGTAGAAAGCCACATTTTATGAGTGAACTGGAAGAGATGGCTTTGAAGTCCCTGGTTATCGTAAGTGGTTATTAGCCACCGACCCACCCCTTCCCAACCCGGTCGTCCCAGAATGCTGTTGTCGTCATGGCGGCATTTTTTGTCTGTGATGTTAACTGTCTCATGTGGGAGCCAGGATGCAAGCACTCATCCATCAGAAAAGTGGGATGCTTGCTGGCATCTGCTCCCTCAGAACCATGTTCAAATCCCCAGCCCTTTCCTTGGCGACTACACCCTTTGATCCCTGCTGGTGTCCTGACAATCTGACGTGTGCGTTTCTGGCTTTCCCACTGCCTGACATACAAATAAAGGAGCATGGATTCTTAGCCTCATGTGTCATTTTTGCAAGGAATGGGATCCTAAGAACAATTCAAAGTTTCTTGGCAAGTTTTTGGTTCTGCCTTGCCTTCTGGAGTCCAAAGTGATCTCATGCCATTAGGCATATCAGAAAGCGTACAAAGAAAAAGATGCATTAAAATGTGACATGTGTGAGTGTTTTTTCGCTGCCAGCTAATCACCTTTATCATGAATCTAAGCATAGTCCCATGTCCTCTAGGGATGCAACCCAATACAAATGCATTATTCACATGAACAGATAATAACAGTTTCAAATGGATACAACTGCAAATACAAAAAAAGTGCTGTGTGTGTGTGTGTGTGTGTGTGTGTGTGTGTGTGTGTGTGTGCGTGTGTAGTATTACCCCTGTACTGTCTACAGCTTAACCATTTCTCTGAAAGTATCAAATAGAATAGCTTTTCAAAGGCTTTCTTTAGCTGCTACTGACTGTCTGAGTCCACTGCAGATCTACCTGCTCTCCTGAAGTGACTTAGACAGACAAGCTTGTTCCCTTGTTTGTTCTGCTACCTAAGACACAGCTGGGCATGTTCAAGCCCACCAACAATCTCTCCATTGTTTACTAAAAGAACAACACAATATGCTGCGTCTGCAGTTGCTACCAGACCAAATAGAACAAATAAACAGCCCAGGGGGTCAGGGGGATGGGATCCTGTTCTGGATTAGCTGACATTCTTATTTGTTTCGGCTGCATCATAATACCGTTTAGTGCTAAATAGTTTAGCTCAGTTTAGAAAGCCACAGAATGCGGTTTCACACATACTGTCGCTTTTTTGGTTTGTGTGCAAGTGTATATGAATATTAAATGTTCTGCATATTACCCATAATATTCTAATTACAGTTGGTGTCTGGTAAATACATTTAGAGTTTTTACAGGAATATGAATTGCTGTGCATGCTAAAATAGCTTTAAAGCCCTGCTAATGACATGACTACTAAATGCGACAATGTATAATCTGCAGTTCAGGCCTGTTACCATAATCACTTTTTCTAAAATGCTCCAAAAGATTAATAGCCAATATGTTAAGTAAAGTCAGGAAAGGTGTTTGGACAAGGGAAACTTTTGTTTCAGTAAGAGTTTATAAATGTTCATGAGCTTTCATCTATACAATTAAAAGCCAAAGAGTTAATAAAAGTTTTAGTTTCTGTTCTCAATAGAATAAGCATGTTTCCTACTTAAAAATGTAAGGTAAAGTCGATTCATACTTGTCTCATGTACATTTCAACACAGTACTGTAAATCTTTCTTTGCATATGCCAGCAATGTTAGAAAGCCACTTCCCTTTTAGCAACCAGCTACTTAGCTACCAGCCACCACTTATTAGCAACTGACCATTTCACCTTTTAGTTAAATCTACATGAGCGCTAATATATATATATATATATATATATATATATATATATATATATATATATATATATATATATATATATATATATATATATATATATATATATTGTATCTGCATGCTAAAATATACATGCTATGGGTAGATAAACAGGCACTAAAGTATCACTAAAATGGACTCCATTTCAAAATATTTAAAGTGTACAGAGTGTATTCCATAGTTGCATTATTTTCAAAAACATTTTGTGAGTTACTCTAACTATAATATATTAAGTGAATATATTTATACATTTAAAATAAGCTTACAAAATAAGCTTTAGAATGCTGAAAAATAATTCTGAGTTCTCAATTCATCTCACCTAGCTTTCAGCAGGTGTTGGAGGTCACGGTGTCAGACAGTACATGCTAGATTTTTCTTTATCAATTCAATTCAGCATCTACAATTCCAATAAGGAAAAACACAATTAGTGTTTTTTTTTTTTTGTTTTAGCTGTGCTAGAATGTGGTTCATTCTGCATATGTCTGGTGTGTTGCTCTGGTCCTTCATCTGTAAGGTGTTTAAAGAGCTAACCTAGACAACAAATGTAAAACTACACCATCTTAGGACCAAATATAGAGCTGCATCCATGTACTGTATCAGACTTGCCACATCATCTTTTTGCACAACAGGCCAATACCAGTGTTTTTTTTACAGATTGTAAAATACAAGTTGCAACTTTACCTTGACTACCACATAAAACTAATTTGTTTGTGGATCTTTGGGTTTCATTTAAAATCTCGGGCATAAATGTTGCATAAACCTGGATCAGACGTTGTTCAGACTTTCTTACACATTTGTTATTTATTAAATAAATTGACTTAAATAACTAATCAAATATCAACCAAACTTATAAAACGTATTAAGTGTTTCGACACATGATTAGTCTAAATTTGCCACAAGCCCACCTGATATATATGCGATTACTTTTACTATTTCTTAACTTCCATGGTTATATGTCCCAAACGTGCTTGCTGTCAGGGGAATTCTCAGTCAGAATTCAAAGAAAATCTTTCTTTCACTCTCTCCCCTACTAGGCTGAGGTGATGCGTTAAACTAGAGTTGCCAATTTGCACAGAAACCGATGCAGACATTTTACAATGTTTGCTTATTCTCACCTGCACTTGTAAGGATGGTTAAGTAGGTTAGCAGCTATTAAGAGACAAGTAGAACTGTCTATCACTTAAGATTCAACATAGAAGATAGCAAAATATAGATGCCCGGTTAGAAAGGTTGTATTTAACACAAAGACAACTCTCTGTAGTGGACAACAGCTATCTGTATCTAGGAGAATGGCCAGACTGGTTCGAGCTGATAGAAAGGCAACAGTAACTCAAATAACCACTCGTTACAACTGAGGTATGCAGAAGAGCATCAATAGAACAGGAAACTGAGGCTACAATTCGCACAGGCTCACCAAAATTGGACTATAGAAGATTGGAAAAACTTTGCCTGGTCTGATGAGTCTTGATTTCTGCTGCGACATTCGGATGGTAGGGTCAGAATTTGGCGTCAACAACATGAAAGCATGGATCCATCCTGCCTTTTAGGTTTTAGGTTTAGGCTGGTGGTGGTGGTATAATGGTGTGGGGGATATTTTTTTGCCACACTTTGGGCCCATAAGTCCCAATTGAGCATCGTGTCAACGCCACAGCCTACCTGAGTATTGTTGCTGACCACAGTGTACCCATCTTCTGATGGATACTTTCAACAGGATAACGTGCCATGTCATAAAGCGCGAATCATCTAAGACTGGTTTCTTGAACATGACAATGAGTTCACTGTACTCAAATGGCCTCCACAGTCACCAGATCTCAATCCAATAGAGCACCTTTGGGATGTGGTGGAACAGGAGATTCGCATCATGGATGTGCAGCCGACAAATCTGCAGCAACTGCGTGATGCTATCATGTCAATATGGACCAAAATCTCTGAGGAATGTTTCCAGTACCTTGTTTAATCTATGCCACGAAGGATTAAGGCAGTTCTGAAGGCAAAAGAGAGTCCAACCCGGTACTAGTAAGGTGTACCTAGTGGGGTTCAAGCCCCGGTATCGCCAGGCTGCCACTCTTGGGCCCTTGAGCAAGGCCCTTAACCCTCTATGCTCCGGGGGTCCCTTACGAGGGAAATATCAAGGTCCGTGACGTCGGAGTGACGTCAAAGTGACATCGGAGTGACGGGCCTCCTTCCCGTGGGCTCACCACCTGCAGGAGGGACCGTAAGGGACGGTGCTGTGAGGATTGGGCAGCAGTCGAAGGTGGGGGCCTGCTTAGACTGCTGCCACGGCGACCCGGATTACGGATAAGCGGGAGAAAATGAATATTATATATATATATATATATATTTTTTTTTTTATTTTTTTTTTTTAAATTTATATTCATCTGACCAGAGAACAGTACATTCTACATGAGTTTCGGCCAGGAGATGATGACAGCATTTATGAATCATGTTCACGCATGACTTCTAATTTGCATTATAGAGACTTAGCCAACATTTGTGAATGACCAGTTGACCTTGTACCTTGTGCACAGAGATTTCTCCAGATTCCTTACAACTTTTGATGATATGTACTGTAAATGATGAGATATTCAACTGTTTTGCAATTTTGTGTTGAGGTACAGGGCCTTCGGTTCCCTCAGGAATGTAATTGTTACACAATTTGTAGACAGTCTATCACAGTTTGGAAAAATTCTGCCATCTTTACTTCTGAGAGACTGTGCTTCTGTAAGATACACTATTTATACCGAGTGATCTTACTGACCTGTTGCCAGTTAACCTAATTACTTGCAAAATATTTCTCTGTTACCTTTAATAACAAATACTTTTACTAGACTTTTCCAAACTTTCTTGAGATGTGTTCGAGCCAGCAAATTCAAAATGACCTTAAAAACGGTACATTTCCTCAGTTAAAACATTTGATATGTTCAAGAAGAGTTAGAAGAATTTTTTTTCTCCTGCACCATGAAATTAATGCAGCAATATTTTTAGCCACTAGCCACAGGTAATGACCACATATAAGAATACGGATGTAGATGGAACTGTAAACAAAAAGGTAGCAAACTAAGCTAATGCTCTATTACAGACCGGTAGAGCGGCTGCAGCACTGCTACCACTTATTATATATATAATAATAAGTGTGTGTGTGTGTATATATATATATATATATATATATATATATATAATAATAAGTGTGTGTGTGTGTATATATATATATATATATATATATATATATATATATATATATATATATATATATATATATATAAAAATATAAAATTTATTAAATCTTACTCTCTCTTTCTTGCACTTTTATGAGTTGTGAACATGATTCCAAAATCTCCTCTGCTAGCAGTGGTAGACAAAATATTTTCACTATGTAGTTAGGTAAAAGTAGAGATACACTCTAAAAAAAATTATAAAATAATTTGAAATAATTCTTCAGTAATAGTAAAAGTGTTCCCTTCAAACTTTTACTTGAGTAAAAGTACAAAAGTATTTAACTTTCAGATGTACTTTAGTATGCACAATACAATGATACATTATGGCTATAATGGCCTATTATCATTTTTGTCACAAAACCTTCGGTTCAGGAATTTCTTCCATCATTTATACCTCTCAAAGTGTTGTGCTTGCAGTTGAACTGACAGTGAACTGTATATTGGTGCTAAGTAGATACCACTAGGCATCAATCAAAACAAGTTCAAAACAGAGCGTATGCTCTACCCTGATTGGTGGCTTGCTGAGTGCTTTACCAGTTACATTTTTATCCACTCATAATTAAAAAGGAACAACTGAATTCACAAAATGTAGCTGAGTAAAAAGTAAGATATAAGAATGGTACAGAAACAAATTACATTTTACTTCGTTACTGTTCTAGGCATAAATCTCTCCTTACACCTGAAGAGAGCAGCCCAATATTTTCTGAGACAGAAACAGGGCAAATTTGGACTTGCTGATTATTATCCCAACCAAATCACACTTAGTAGCAAATCTGTGCATGCTGGAGTTTCAGTTCAGACAGTGCCAAAAAACATTATCTGCAAATAACAGGGATGTTACTTCATATAGACCTCCATATAAGACACTTGGTCGAACTTGACCATACTGTCATATTCTGTCAATGACAACCAAACTGCAGTGGAGATAAGACTCCAATATGTAATGATAAGAATAAAAGTGTCAGTTAGCTCAGGTAGACAACAGAACTTGCCAAATAGAGTGCCAAACAGACTATCCCATACTCTGGAATATAATCCAAATGAACTGAACTCAAAAAATAAGCTTAATAAGCTACTAGTCAAAGAATTGGAGAAAACAGATGCTTGTTTTCTTCATCTAATTAATATTAAAAAAAGATATACTTTTAATAAAGAATGTAACACCATGAGGAGCACAAGAGCATCATTACTTGTACTTTTGATGAAGCTTTGAACACATCTGGTAATTTCTCAACCAGCTGCACCCAGGAGGCATAGAAAAGGCCAAGCACTTTTCCTTTGCTTCTTGTAGTTTTTAAACGACATTTGAATGTCTGTACAATGTATTTTTAAGTAACAACTTGTTACAACTTTATGAAAGGACTTTTGTAAAGTTACAACTTCACTCTTTTCATTATCAAAATGTTTTTAATAGCATGCCCTTCTAGATAACTTTTAACCTGATTTATTTAACATAAATTAAAAAAAAAAAAAAAACATTATAATGACTGTAACAATTTTATACATATAGCAGCAGACTTTGAGTAAATTCAAACACTATTCATAGTCAAAAAAATTATCTGACAATGAAAAATCTTATGATTTCTGGATCAAGAACAAATGTGTTTAATCTGTATTAAATCAACACATAAACGTTGCAAAAAATGGCTTAATGGTACCTGTTGTAATAAAAACAGCTCAAAGCAGGATTTTCTTTAGAATGGTCACTGAAACTGAAATTTTCTGTTATGCTTGGTTTGAGAGAGGAGCATTAATTCAGCTGTTCCTCATTGAAGTGCTGCATCCGAGGAAGTGTATTCACGGCATTCTGCTGTCCGTGATTATCATGCCACAGCAGAGGCTTTGTTAGAGCTTGTGGAGATCTTTGCTGTAATTTGCATTCCTTCCTGATAAAGCACTGATCACTGCACAGCATGAAGCTCGCCTCAAAGCAAGTGACCTCAAGGGCTGATGGCATCCTCTGATAAAACAGAAGTCCATGACTTAATGCTATAATTCACACATATACTATCTTTTGTTTACTGCACCATTTTCTTTTCTCCTATATCTATCTATTTCTCCTCAGGCTTTCTCTTTGCTCCATATTCCTAGAATCCTTACCATTTATTGGTTGTGTCTCTTTGATGAAAGACAGTGCCTTCATTTTAAGACAAATATATACTCTATTAATATGCTCAACCTCTCAGCTTTGCCCTCTTCAGTCTTTAGCTCTCTTTGAATTCATCTCTTCAGTCATGAGCATATAAAGAAATATAACAATGTGCTTGTGTATTAACATGCAAGAGTCACCTGAAGGATAATCAAAGCTATTTTTTTTACTATGATGCATAGGAAGTTGCAGAAAAAAAAACTACATTAGCTAACCCAACCCCTCTACTTAGCATTAGTCATTCATTCCCAGGGTTGGTCAGAACAAGAACCGAAAACGCCTTCCTGGTTGTATTCAGCAACATATTCTGTTACAATACCTACAGAATCCTTACAATGCTTATTCAGAAAACATTTAGACCACATCCTGAAAGGATACTACTACTTATATAACTACTAAATTGCCATTCTACAATTTCCTCTGTTATGCTTATGAATGGTGAGTGTGGTAATACTGAGATGGCACAGTAAATACTTACCACATTGTCTTACAAAAAAAAACTGAAAAGAAATTATAGCTATAATTATTCAAAATATGTAAAATACATACATGTTTGAACATTCTGTTTTTCTGATGACAGTTGTTTCTTTTGGAGGACTTTTTTTGTTAATCACAATTGAACACAATCAGACATTATACTGTTGCATTATAAAACATTTGAAAGCCTAACCCTAATGTAAAAAAAAGTCACCCTTTTCTTTTATTGCAGTACAGAATTTTCACAAAAAAAAGTCATACCAGAGCCTCCTAAGGTTGTGTAGTTTCCCCAGTGCCACCTCTACTCTAAAGTGCTCAATGAACAAAATGTTTCAGGTAATGTTACGGTAATAGTCATGAGAACATTATTACTGGAGAAGTATTCTAAAAGGATTTAACTACATTTTGCCAAATGCATGTGCACTGTTATGTCTAACAAGAACAAGGTAGCTCAATATCAGCATAATTCAAAAATATATGTTTGGTGCCAAAACACTATACCTAATCACCCAAAGAACATAATACACTGTGTGTAGCACGGTGATGACAGCATCATGTTATGGCACTGCTTTTTTTCAGCTAAGACTGGGGCTGGGAAAAAGATAAAGGGAATCATGAATAGCTCCAAGCACCAATTCATTTTGACACAAACCTGCTGAAGATTTAAAAAAAAATGATCAGCTCTCACCATGGGTATGACGCAAAGCACAAAATCCATGTCGACAAAGTAATAGCTTCGGAAGAGGAAGATAAATGTTTTGTAATGGCCCAGTCAGAATCCAGATCTAAATCATATTGAAAACCTGTGTAAGGTTGAAGCAGTCTGTGCACACAAGGTCTTCTGACAATTTGATTGATCTGGAAGGAAGGAAGGAAGGAAGGAAGGAAGGAAGGAAGGAAGGAAGGAAATCAAAATGTGCTATGTGGGTAGACTGTTGTATTTCAAAGATGCTTTAATAAAAGTATTAGTTAAGGGATGTGCAGCTATATGCAACAAGGTTATTGTAAGTTATTGTATTTATTTCCAAATACAATTTACTTGATTGCTTAATCACACAAAGTCCATCCCTTAAAAAGATCTGACATTATGAAAACCTACAATTTTACAAGGGGAGTGTAGACTTTTTAGATCCATGTAATTCTGTTATAGACCAAGACTGACTCAATAGTACAGCACACAGGGTTACTATGAAATTGACCCAGAATTAGACAATAATTAGACCAGTGTATATTCACCCGAAATAAAAGCTATTACATTTAACTGCAGGGATGTAATTATTGTCAACTTTGCAGTGGGTGAAACATTGAAATGCTGACATGTGGTCACAAAACAGTGGTCATTTATATAGAGAGTGATTACTTATATGCCACTCCTTGTATTTCAGATGCCAAAAACTCAGTCAGCATATCCATATTGGACTCATTGCTAAAACATTTTCAGCTACTTGCTTACTGACCACAGGCATTCTTTTAATTTTATGCATATAAATATATAAATATTCAATCATGTTGCCTGGTTCATGGACATATTGTCATGTGATTTGTACAAAAAACCCCAAAACAAAGTAGTGTACCTTGTAACCCTGTAATCACTAAATCATACAGCATGACAATTAGATAGCACATGTATTTTAATGCACTACGGGAATCTGAAAATCTGAAAACAGTGATTATAGAGATTAGTGTAACCCCGACACAAACTGATGTAGTGCACAGTAATCAGACACAGACACTCATTTCATCTGTGTGTAAAGATAAGATCTCTGACTGTGGAAAGGACTACAGGTGGTAGCCATCTACACAAATATGTTTACACACAGCAAGCAGAGAGCATTCCTGCTGTGCCTCGGCCTGGGTCCTCTCCAACTCTCTTTGGCTGCCTCACTTCATCACTGATTGTCTGGGGCTCAATAGCCAGGCAGCATTTTTTTTTATTGAGCACTTAGTTGTTAGTTATCCAAGAAAGCCACAAAGTGGTTTCTGAAAGAATCACTAAGGCAAACACTTGAGCTTTGTCTCACTCTGCATGTTATTTATGATCTAGTTGAAGCATGCGTGTAAAATTTGCTCCCCTTCTCTCCCACATGTGTGTTGTGAAAACTTATATTTTAAGAACTGCTAAGTCAATGTTTTGGTCTGAGTTTAGAAATGGTGCTAGTGCCCTACTCACCCACTGCATTCAAGCTTAGACTTTCTAAATGTATTATACACACACTTTTCTTTGCCACTTGAGCATTTGAGGTTGTTTGAATTTGGTCTGAGGAATGTGTTCACTTCCTGGCATTACTGCTTCTTTTATCCTGGAGAGGATGCTGGAAGATGTTAGGATGTTAGTTGTTTGAAGCCCTTGGGCAAGAAAAATAAGCCTTTTGTGCATTGCCTTATCACAAAGGATATGAAGCAATGCTGAATGTCAGCCATTTAGCCAAATAGTTTCCTTCAATGAGCGCTGAATGTGACCTGGGTTTGACCTGTCAACAGGACATGCCACTGTCCACTGTCTGGGAAAGTGAGGGCGATTTAAGATGAGAGATAAGCT
This sequence comes from Silurus aristotelis, assembly GCF_946808225.1. Lineage (NCBI taxonomy): Eukaryota > Metazoa > Chordata > Actinopteri > Siluriformes > Siluridae > Silurus > Silurus aristotelis. The sequence goes on along the minus strand of NC_139577.1, from coordinate 17,353,102 downwards.
GCTGATCAAAGTGAAATTTAGAATGACATTTTAAGCAATGGAAAGCAATACTTTTGTAATTAGCAAACTGAAAAGTTTCAGATCCTTCTTCGAAGACATTTCAAGCCTAAAGGTAGACAGACACTAGGGGCTTAGTCTGAGGCTTAGGGTAAATGTGACACTGAGGATTTCCATCTTGTTGCCTTAAAGGTCCTAACACACTAACTTATCATACCAGAACTATATTAGCATAGTCTGTGTTGATGAGAGACACTGTGTACACACACACACACACACACACACACACACACACACACACACTATATTATTTTGCAGTCGTGTTTAGGCACTGATACGCATTATGAAAAAGAAGAAGATGAGCTCTATGACCAAAATGACCATACTGTATTTCAGGGTGGGCCTATCCTATCCTATGTTGCAGTTGTTTTTTATGTTACAATGTGTGTCAAACTGCAAATGAAATAATATGAAATTCCTTTGAAAATGCAATACAAGCTTACTCCTAAACTGTTACTGCAGTTTGTCTCTCTTAGCAATGCTCAGGATGTTCCCATATGACCTTTCTAACTTTCCAAGTTTTTTGTGCTTTCATATTTTTCATTGTGCAGAAATTATGTCTATTCCTCACTCTATTCAGAAGCAATTCTCTATATTTTGCAGGTTATTTATGTGAGTCAAATAGTTTTATTAATTTAAATAATCCTATATGTACGTAATCAACAGGTAAATCTACATGATCAATGGAAAAAGTTATCCTTACTTGTGGACCATGATAAGTTGATGGGTTTGTCTAGAACAACAGGGGAGAATAAAGGCAATGTCTTTTTTAGCATTATTTTACTTCTGTATGATACGTTTATTTTCTGGATGCAGCTATTCTTTCAACATTACAGTATTTGCACTGACAGAAACATTTCCACAATAATGAAATATACATAGATATATTGAAAAATTTGTGATCCATTCTAAATTCCTCACAAAATTTAAATTTAGAAATCACCTAAACTTTTTTAATCATCCTGCTGCTCTCTTTAAGGAAGTCTGTTGTCCATGCTGTAGTCCAGGTTATTTCTAAAAAGTATAACTCTGTATGAAACAGAAGATATTTAACACCTTAAGCAATATCAGACTTACACTTACTCTATTATTTTTTGAATATGTACACACAAATACCATTTTGAACTTCCACAATCCTAAAAAAGACATGAAATCATTTTCATTCATAGACTTAGGAAAATGCTGAAACAGGCCCTTACAGATTTTTACAAATGAACTCAGAGACACGTCCACACATTCTCATGACATGTCCTCTTAGGCCTATTATATGCAGGCAGACTTTATGACACCTTGGTATTCGTGACATGCTTCTAGGAACCTTTTGGGTCCTATCTGGTAAGTGCTGGTGGACTTTATCGCCTCAACCTCAACATGCTCTGTTTGAGTCTCGACCAAAATATCTTCCCAGGTAAATTCTGATGGCATCTGGCATGCAGTTGAAGATGTTTTGAAAACACTTTAGACAGAAGGCAGAGACTGGAGATCCAAAGCAGAGTCAGTTTCAGGCCCTAACACACACACACACACACACACACACACACACACACACACACACACACAGACACACACACTATACTATGCAAGATACAGAAATATAATGGATTTAAAAATTAATTTGATAAATTAAATTTTGCATTTGCAGTTGTTATAACCCATAAGATTCTGTCTTACAGTCAGTTACAGACATTTCTGGATGACTCACTTGATGCTTGTGATTTATTTATTTGTGTAACATTTTGCACTTTCTGGCAGTTTCGCTTCTCTTTATTTAAGATCCACTGAATGGAAAGATTTTAAGTTCCAATAAATAGAAAGCTTTTCAATCTTTTTTCTGTCTCTCTGTGTTTTTCTCTCTGTGTCTTTCCCTCACACACATACACACACACACACACACACACACACACACACACACACACACACACACACAAACACACACACACACACACACAAACACACACACAAAATATCAATCCCTGTTAAACCTTTGGTGGATATGATTGTTAGCATGACATCCCACTCTTGATATGGTATAATTAAAGCAAACATTTTAAAGGCCTGTGATGTCATATGACAGATATAGTGATTACAGTGGTGCAGGCCCAACTAGCACAGGCCCAGTATTACACTGTAATGACAGAGGCTAGCAGTTATGTAAAGTTTTCATTTAGAGCCTGCCCTTTTGACCCATGGCTGGCAACGGCGACATGAAGCCTGACTCTCTGCATAAAGATGTGGACTGCTTCCTGTCCTGCTGACACTTCCTGCCTGATCACTTGGTACAACTGATTCAATCATTCAATGATGGATAACAACTTGTGTGTGAGTGCCTTTGTGAACTCTATACATAGTGGAGGTCATATGAACATACAAAGATGCTCACAGTAGGTATCAAAGGTTATAGATTAAGTGCTTTCTCTGGCATTGGCAAGAAGGTTGCATTATGTGATAAATTGAGGTACCTATTTGATCTACCCTCTGTGTTCACCTCACTACTTTTCCTCACCACATCAATATGGTATTGAGGTTTTTTTTTATATCCAAAAGGCTTTTATTCCTTTGTGAATTTATTAAAATATTATTAAAACAAAAATGTCAGGTTACTTTATAATCTAATTTACCTTTCATCATATAGAGGTGCTGCAAATAACCATAATTTTTGTTTTTATATCACAGTGATGCTGAATTCTAAAATTGAATAGAAGGTGCTGCTTTATATACCACAAGTTTAAAAAGTTGCCAGCCGTATCAGAAAGCAAAGATTCATCATTTATATAGTAATTACCAGGAACTTGAAAGACTACATAGGTTTTGTTTAACTTAAGAGAGGAAAAAAAGAGTGCTACTATAACATCATTACAGGAACTGACTTTTGTTTCATGTTTTTTTTTGTTTGTTTTTGTTTCTTTTGTAACTGAGATTCTACTTAAAATCTGAATGGATCAAAGGTACAAAATCATTGTTCATTAAAATCTATTTAATGGAATCTATGGAAAATATATGTGGTAAAAATGGAACGGCTTCAGGTTATGTATGTAATCCTGATTCCCTGAGGGAATGAGACGCTGCGTCAACAAAGCTTTGGGAAAGCTTCCGCGTTGTCCGCACTCTGAATCACGAGTGTAATCCGTTCAATGGAAAGTGCAGCGTCACTGGTGGGGTGATGTCATGACCAGGAAGCTATAAAAGCACATGGATTGAAGACAGCGCTAGCTTCTGTAAGGAGAAGCAAGTGCTGCAGGGATGCCAGCACTGTGGCCTGGAGACCCAGCGTCTTGTTCCCTTAGGGAACCAGGGTTACATGCGTAACCTGGAGACATACCTTTTCAGGATTTTCAGCTGCATCAACAACAATGCATCAACAATAATAGAGAGTGCTTAGTGTGTGAGGGCACAGCTAGGTCGAAGGACAGAGGGGCCAGGAGTGGCATTGAGGTCAAGGTTATAAAACTTTACAAAGATCAGCAGGGTGGACCAGCCGGCAGAGCTGCAAATGTCATGGAGGGACACTCCAGAGGCTGCCACAATCTGGGTTGAGTGCGCTCTGACCCAGAAGAGAGCGGGGCAACCAGAGAACTCATAAGAGGATGCAATTGCATCAACAATCCACCTGCTAAGCGTCCGCTTGTTCGCAGGGAGGCCTTTCCTTCGAAGTGGGCTCAGATAAAGCCTCCAACACAACAGGCAAGTCACACACAGGCACTCTAGGTCACACCTGTGGAGAAAACACATCATGAGCAGGTCTCATCCCAGTAATTGCCCAGCAATGGGGGCATTATATGCCGAAATGGAAGACGTGTAGACTTTAAGGGTGGACGGAGCCAACCCTTTGCGGAACTGTTCCTGAAGGAATTCCAGCACTGAACCAACCCTCAGGGGCCACAGCCACAACCTCCACAACTCTGGGCGAGGGTAAACAATTGCACCCTCTGCCTGAGAGAGAAGATTCCTCCTCAGAGGGATCTCCCAGGGAATGTGCTCGAGAATGGCTACCAGGTCCACAAACCATGGTCTGCCTGGTCACCATAGAGCCACCAGAAGGAAACAGACTCCAGCCCAGCGAACTCTGTTTAGAACTCCCGGAAGCAGCATGATAGGGGTAAAAGCACCACGTCTTAGCCATTGTGTCCAGCCCTATAAGAGCTGGAGGTGTAAGGGAGAACCAGAAGGGACAGTGCAATGTCTCTTGAGTCATGAACAGATCTATCTAAACTCTGCTGAATTTCTCCCAGATCTGCTCCACCGCATGAGGGTAAAGCCGCTATTCCCTGGGACTCAGCTCTTGTCCTGAAAGGGCGTCTGCTGCTTCGTTAAGACGGCCCAGGATGTACACTGCCCTCAAGGAGAGCATCTTTCCCTGGGCCCACAGGAGGATCTGGTGTGCCAGCTTGTACAAGAAACATGAGCAAAGATCCCCCTGGTGGTTGACCCACATGGAGACCTCTGAGGTCTGAAAGGAAATACTTCAAAGCTAGAAGCAGGGCCAGCCTCTCTAGGCAATTGATGTGCCACAGTAGATGGGGCCCTCCCCATGGACCTTGTGAGGGACACGTCCGGTGTTAGCGTTACGCAATGACCGGGAACTCCCAACACGGGGCCCTTAGATAGGAACCCAGGATCTCTCCAGACATCTAAGGCATGTAGGGCTCACTGCATGACCCTAATTATATGGAGCAGATCTCTGAGAGAACACTCGGGCCCTGAGCCACCACTGAAGGGGTCTCATGTGCAGAAGGCCAAGTAAAACCACATTGGATGTTGCTGCCATTAGCCCCAGCAGTCTCTGGAACTGCTTGACCATGGGGACTGCCCTTCTCTGATCTTCATGGCGGCCATAATGATGGACACAATGTGGGCAGGAGATAGCTGCATACGCATATGGGTCAAATCCTATATGATGACTAAATAAATGGTAATGTATTGGAGAAAGCACACTCTTTTTGCCATTCTCTCAGAATGACATCTTAATGTCTCTAATTAAACTAATATCAACCAATCATCTATATATTTTATAATGCAGATCGCATGAAAGTATGCATCTTTTAGATCTTTTGTGACAAACCAGACCTTGGATCTGATTTGAGATTTAAGCATTAGCATCTTGAACCTGAATCTGATTAGTGAGCGGTTCAGCTGATGTAGATCTAAAATAGGACGGAACCCTGAACTATGATGTACCGGCTGTAGAACCCGGCCTCTCTGTCTGATGCAGGGACCACCTCAATTGCCTCCTTCCTCAGGAGAGTGTTTACCTCTTGTTCCATGACCAGAGCCTGCTTGGGTCCCACGAAGGTGGGACACACCCTGTCGAACCAGAGCAGTCGAGACCCAAACTGAATCGGGTAGCCTCTGTCTACAATATGCAGGACCCACCGAGACATGTCTGGCAGGGCTTCCCAGGCTGCCAGGTAGTCTGTTAAGGGTAGCAGTCTCTTGAGACTGACCTCTTGTACAACTAGAGCCAGGGCTACACCCTTGTGCAAAACTTAGTATGCATTGCTGTACCCCCCACCCTAAATATAGCAGGGGCAAGGAGGAGCTTTTGGTGGTAGAATGAAGATTTTTCCTGTTGCCAATAGCTGCAATACAGGCAGATATACCTGATTAGTGGCAATACTGCTAAGCTTCAGTACAAAAGTCAACAAATCCAAAACTTCTATTATTTAAGTCAAAGCAAACTATGACTAGAATGTTTGATATTGGAAAAGCATAAAAATGGATTCATGCAGTTATTTGTTTTCATTAATATGACTCTGTACAATAACCAGGTATTAACCAATGCCTAATCATGGGTGTTTTCCACCTACAGCAGTTGCTGTGGACCCTTACCCTGACAATGTCATGATGCTGCAATAATATTAAATCTTTGTATTTTCGCATGTAAGCACGGTGGTGCAGCAGTTAACATTGCAGTCTTAGAAGCATGCTTTCCCCGTGTCTTCTGAATGGGCTCTCCTGTTTCTTCTGAATGGGTTCTCTAGATTTGTCCAATCTCCTAAATTCATGATGATTGGTTTGTCGATGATAACGTGGAGCATGTAAACATATGTTCATTGTGCCGGTAAAGAAGTAGTAGATTCCCTGCCCGGGTTAAGGTGGTCACTGGTAATGTTTAAAAGAAGTAGTTGATAATGTTAAGGACATTTAGCTAAATGATAATGGAAGACTCTTCTCACAGTAGATCACAGAACATTACTGATAAGATATATCACATGAATCTCACATTCTCTGTTCTACTACAAAGGTTTGACCGCAGATATAAATAATCTGAAATTATCACCAGTTTGAGGAATACTAGGAAATAGATTCTGTGAGCTGGTTGAAGTTCTCTTATCAGAATTGGGCAGTGCTGCCTAAAGCATGGGAACATCTGTCTAATCAGCCTAAATGATAGTCATCACAAACCACCTGCCACTGGCCTTGACAATTAGCATAGTGCAGATTTTGTTAAACAGCTTCTGCTGGTACATTCTTCTGCTCTCACTTGATATGACCTGTCTTACAAATCTTAACCACATGCTGAACCAAACGAGCATTCCAAATGAAATGAGTAATAAGCCTACACATGCTTGCCTAATTATAAGGATTCTTAGTCACGTGATTTATAATATGGGATGAGGCATAATGTGTAATGAATAAAACATGATGAGACAAGCAGTCGTATAAAAATAATTAACATTGGGGTCATGTATTGCCACCCAAGAGTTGAATATTTTCTAATAGCCACACTCTGCTGTGTTTCCCTTAACAATCAGACATTTACGATACTGCCATTTTTATTGACTGAAGAACAACATGCTGTTCTTTTAATCCATTTATAATAGCATTTAATGTTGTGGAACTTGCATGAAACAAGTTGTTTTTCTTTATACTATTTATAAACAGTCATTCATTTATTAGCTACTCTCCTTTCTTGCCTGTCTCTTTCTCTCTCTCTCTCTCTTACATTCTTATCTAATATGACAATAAAACTGCAGATCACAAAACTGAGAAACCATAAAGAGCATGAATTCTTCATGATGTTTACAGCGGCAGAAAATGTAAAGCCACTGGCAGACACAGACTGAAATCTTTTTTCCTTGCAGAAAGGTTTACCAAAGCAATTATCATATAGTTTTCTTATTAAATAATAAGAGCGGTCTGTTAATTGTTAGGTTAATGTTATGTGAATCCCATGTGAAAAAATTGTTTCTATGGAAACAATAAGAGTAGAAACGTTTAATCAGTATATATCTGTATTTTGAGACAACAATTGATTAGATATATAAGGAAATAATTAGGACACTTGGAAATAGGATAGAATAGTGAGCAAAAATGTTTGCTCTGTTAATGGCAAATCTATTAACTAAAAACTTTCTTATAAATTATAATATACTTATATTTTTTCATATGTAATTATTTTAACAGGTTGTTATTTTGATTTTTTAGTTTGCCAGGAATTATTTATATGTTAGACTTACTATTTAGACTGGAAGTAACTGCGCAATTTATTTTGAAAATGTAAAAAAAAAAAATAGTGAGTCTTGCCGGAGTCCAAACTGCACAGTGACATTAACTTTCATACACCAATAGGGACACTTAATAATCCATATCTCTCTCTCTCTCTCTCTCTCTCTCTCTCTCTCTCGGTCGAGTTAAACATGCTCCTGAGGCTCCAGTGACCACTGTTCCTGCCCCTCTCCCCTCCGTGGATCTTCACACTTCTGTGCAGCTTGGGACGGTCTCTCATCAACACCTTGGGTGGTTCCATGTAATTCCGGAGTAGAACGGGTGCTTTGAGGATGGATTGGACTGTAGTTAATGTCAACAGTTTGCTTCTGATCATCATCACTGTACCCCGCAACATTGTATATCTGCTTCAAATGGACATTTGGTGCAACCCAGATGAGGATGGGTTCCCTCTTGAGTCTGGTTCCTCTCAAGGTTTCTTCCTTATGCCATCTCAGGGAGTTTTTCCTTGCCACAGTTGCTCATCAGGGACAAACATACTTACAAAGAACATATTTACGTTTAATCATCACATTATCTGTGTAAAGCTGCTTTGAGACAATGTTCATTGTTAAAAGTGCTATACAAATAAAAATGAATTGAAAATTGAATTGAATTAAAAGTATATTCTCTCCATATATCTAAGGTACAAGGAGCTCGCCACGAGACCCCGATAGTACGGAGTGGGTTGTCCCCTTGGGAGAACCCTCTGCCTCTGAGCCACCACTGGAGGGGCCTCAAATGGAGGAGGCCAAGTGGGATCACACTGGCTGCTGCTGCCATGAGACCGAGCAGCCTCTGGAACTGCCTTACAGTCAGTGACTGGCCTACTTTTACTCTCTTGACTGCAGTGAGGATGACTTCAATTCGGGCAAGAGACAATTGTGTTGAGTCCCACACTACGGCCAAGAAGGTGGTTCTCTGTACTGGAGAAAGCACACTCTTCTTTGCGTATAGTCTTAACCCCAATTCCTTCATGTGTGCGAGAATGAAATCTAAATGGCGCCTGAAGCTCTGATCAAGCTAATACCAACCAATCGTTGATAGTTTAGAATGCGGATGCCCTGAAGCCGTAGAGGGGCTAGAGCCACATTCATGCACTTGGTGAAGGTGCGGGGTGAGAGTGCTAGGCCGAACGGGAGGACCGATATTGGTAAGCTTTGCCCGAAAAAAGCAAACCTCAGGCACCTCCTGTGAGTAGGAAGGATGGCTATGTGGAAATAGGCGTCCCTTAGATCTATCGTGACAATCCAGTCGTTGGACTTGATCTGAGACACGGTCCCCCTGAGCATCCTGAACCTGAGCTTCACGAGTGAGCGGTTCAGGGAGCGCAGATGGCTGTCTCGAGGCTGGTCTCTGGCCATCCCAGAGCAGCTGGAGCAGTGAGAGGCAGAGGGTCTCCTCCACCTGCAGCGATCTTTCGGGCGGGATTGAAGGGAGCCCGCGGGAGGGGAGGCTGCACTCTGAAGCACTCTTGTGGCAGAGCTAATAGCCTGGACTCCCCCTCTGCCCGGAAGTCTGATCGGGAAACCAGCCTCTCGAGACCCTTTCAGAACAGCTGGGGAGATCCCCTGCAGCTGTAAATGCTTCCCAAGCACCCCCGGGTCCCCTCCAGTGGGGACTGAAGGAGCTACCCAGTGGAGGGGGACTGCGCTTTCAGGAAGAGCTAACAGACTCGCCTCCTGGTGGTGTCAAGGAGGTACGGCCACCACAAGTGTGTGCACCACTCCCCGTTTGTTGGCCGACCCCTTCGACTGTCTGTGTCTCAAGCCGCCCACCGAGCAGACTTGTGAGAGCAGCAGGGAAGTACCACTGAAATGCCGCCATGGTCTCCTAAACTTGTCGGCGATCGGGAAATACTCATCCAGCTTGCTGGGAACGCGTTGCTTCCCCTCCTCATAAGGCCAAGCTACAGTGCCTTGCAAAAGTATTGACCCCCCTTGGCGTTTTTCCTATTTTGTTGCCTTACAACTTGGAATTAAAATGGATTTTTATTTGGATTTCATGTAATGGACATGCACAAAATAGTCCAAATTGGTGAAGTGAAATCAAAAAAATAACTTGTTTCTAAAAAACAAATAACGGAAAAGTGGTGCGTGCATATGTATTCACCCCCTTTGCTATTAAGCCTCTAAATAAGATCTGGTGCCAGGTGACGCGGCGCAGCGAAGGAGAGTGCTCTTCGAAAATGTTCTCTCTTCAGAGGAACAGATATGGAGCACCGCGTTACATGCACCAGGAGAAGGAACCGCCAAAGTGAGTGCTTTCACCCGGGGAATGGGAGGTCGGACCAGCAGCCTGCCGGGAGTGCATAGCCACACGACTAAAATGCTAACTGTTGACTCTTTCGAAAGCTGACTAATCAAACAACACATCGGCTTGCATGTAAAGCTCATGGCTGCACAGATTCACATACAAAGCACTTACCTGAACAGAAAGAAGCTAATGTCGCTCCCATTGTGCTCCCATTTTGTAGCTTCCTGGTTTGCGAGACGTCGCCCACCAATGACGTCACGACTTGCCTATTGGCCGGATTTCACATGTGATTCAGAGCGTGAACATCATGAGGTGTTCCCAAAGCGTTTTTGACGCAGCTCAAGTTCCTGAAAGGGAACACTGTTTCTACATTAAAGTATATTTCAGAAAATATAATTAGCAGTTTTTTGATAAAGCTTGTGATTCAAAAAATTGCCCCAGTTTAACTACAAAACCCCATGTTTCAAAACATCTCTTCTTTATTAAACTGTCTTAGTATAAAATCTAAATAATGTTAAAGAAAATAACACAGATTACAAATAACAATTATTTGTTTAAAATAAAAACAATGGTAAATCAAAAGCCCAAAGCTTATTACATGTATGACAATACATCTAAATGTAAAAAACTTACTCTAGAAAGAAAGACAAAGTGAATAACTCTTAGTAAATATATATACAGTATATTTGAGTGAATATGCATATGTGTGATTTGTGTGTTGTGAGTGTGTGTGTGTGTGTGTGTGTGTGTGTGCGCGATGTTTGTGTGTGTGTAATGTGTGTAGTCTGTGGTAGGTATTACTTATATAAAGTCCCACTTAAAATCCATAAATTTTTTAAGCAGACTGCAGAGACGAGGGTTCACGGTTGTCTTTTTTCAGGTGACCTTCCCTGTTTGCTTTGATATGACTCCTACAGCCTTGGTGCCCTTTTCCGGATTTATCCTGATGAACCACCTGAAAACCAAATGTGTGTTTAGAATTAAACGAAATGGAGTGGAGGGGGAAAAGATTACTCACAGAGAACATGTAGCAAAATATATTCTTGTACAGAACAGTTTTCTTTCAGGAAAGGAAACAAGTCCAGCACTCATATCTTTTGGGCCTGATCATGTTATGCATGAATAAAGAGATGTATTTAATCTAGACTGAAACACATCTGATCTTATAGTATGTCAGACATGTCTGACACAATTGCAAATGCACACGATCATCATTTTAATGCCAATGAAGGATGGGTCCTAGATGAGTCTGCTTTCTTTCAAGGTTTCCACCAAAACCTTATTAACAATGGATATTTGATGTCCTTCACATAGTCACCTATGGCTGTTTACTGGGGCTCAAATATTTGATAAGAAATTTTTATTTGATGCTACATTCCGTGTTTATTAGGGCCAAATGTTTCAATAAAACATATAAATCAATGTATTGTAAAACATGATTATACAAATAAAATGTAAAGTGAATTGAATGTATGCATCCAAGTATCTAACTTTTTAATAAATTCCAGTGTGCATGCTGCTTCAGATTAGTACTGAAGATTGAAATTATAGTATGTAGAAAAAACAGCAGCAAGCCCAGACAGAAAAGTAAACAGGATACCCTCACAAGTCAACATGGCATGTGAGGTCTACTGCAGGGCACAAATGTGATCTAGGCACCACCACACACTCCTTGTGATGTCTGTAAAGATGTAATTTCAAATTTGCTACTTTTTTAAATTGCCTGTTGCAGGTTTGGATGCAACATTGAAGCAGCAAGTTAGGGATATTGCTATGAATTCTGCTTTACATAGGCCACTGTAGTGCTACAATGATGTCCACAGAACTGACATGAAAACATGTTGAAAAGTCAAACACAGTCCCTGGGCATGAAAAAAGTCTCAGCCAAGAATTATCTCCATCAAAATAAAATGTCTATTCTGGGCAAAGTAACATTGCTGTACAAACCAGCAATACAAAACTATGAACATGAATCATTTTTAAATAATGTTCTATTGCATAAGTACAAAAACCACCCTGGATTGAAAAAAACCCTGGAAAAAACACAATAACATCGATATTTAAGTTAAGTTTTTCTAACGCTGGACGATTCACGAATTTTAGAAAAGCAGCAAAAAACATCAATCATTTTATTTGCGATACAAAGACATTGTGATTTCAGTGCAATGTTGTTTGAAAAATTAATCATTATCACATACTGAATGAAACTCACCCTGTAATTGGGAATAATACAACCTGAGTTAGAAATCCAGCTGCACACCACAGTGGTGGACTTGGCGTCACTGAAAATAAGCAAATAGAAGATAGATTCACTTCCAATATCCACCATACTTCATAACTGCCATAGAAAATGTAATAAATTTTCACACAAACAAAAGGGAACTCACCTGTTAATGTTATGAAGACCAATAAAAGTCCCTGCAGGCTCACTGCATTTTACAAAAATAATGGATAGTAATGTTTTATTTCTTTTTAGTAATAAATACAGTAAAATGGCATTATATTGTGTCTACAGCATTTTACAACAACAATAAATCAGTGATGTGCTGCTTTTGAACATAACATGATTATACTGTTGAAATTCTGCCAGAAATTAACAGCAATTTCTAACAATGTAGGAATGAAGGATTGGTGATTGGGGAAGACTTTACTGGGCATGTTTGTGAAGGGCTGGTGAGGAGGTGATGGTTAGGTACAGCCTTAAGGAGAGGAATGTGGAAGGACATATGGTGGTAGATTTTGCTAAAAGGATAGAAATGGCAGTGGTGAATACTAATTTTAAGAAAAAGGAGAAGCATGACGTATAAGAGTGGAGGAAGGTGCACACAGATGGAGTATGTTCTCTGTAGAAGATGCAACCTGAGGGAGATTGGAGACTAAGTTGTTGGCAGGGCACAGTGTCACTAGAAAGCATTGGATAGTGGTCTGTAGAATGGTTTTGGAGGTGAATAAGAAGAGGAGGAGAGTGGGGACTGAAAGAAGAATAAGATGGTGGGAACTGAAGGAGTAAGACTGTAGTGTGAGATTCAGGAAAGAGGTCAGACAGGGGCTCGGTGGTGCTGAGGATGTGCAGGATGATTAGGCAACTACTGCAGAAGTAGTACAAGTAGTATAAGTAGTAGAATCTTTTAGAGTCAAGATGGCGGCGCGTGCACAACGCAAGGCCCAGCGTCTCTCCAGATTGGATGCCCTTCCTAACGCAACCCTCCCCATTTATCCGGGCTTGGGACCGGCACTAAGAATGGCTGGGGTAGGTTCCCTGACCGGGGATCGAACCCAGGCCGCAGAGGTGACATCTGCACTATTTTTTATCTATATGTGTTTTTATATCCCTACTGTACATTCTGCCCAACATTTCACATTCATGTATATGTGTATATAATAACCCAGCCATTATGGATGCACAAGCCAGTGCACTCTTAGTGCCGGTCCCAAGCCAGGGTAAATGGGGAGGGTTGCGTTAGGAAGGGCATCCAGCGTAAAACGTGCCAAATCAAATATGCGGATCACAAATGAGAATTTCATACCGGATCGGTCGAGGCCCGGGTTAACAACGACCGCCACAGGTATCGTTAGCCGACAGGGTACCGGTGGAAATTGGGCTACTGTTGGCCGAAGAAGGAGAAGGAGAGGAGGAAGACGTCTACAGAGATGGCAGGGAAAGGAGCAGTACAGGAGAGTGGAGGTTCGGGTTGGTACTTCAAATGTTGGTACTATGATGGGTAAAGGGAGAGAAGTAGCTGATATGATGGAGAGGAGAAAGGTAGATATGCTGTGTGTTCAGGAGACCAAGTGGAAAGGGAGTAAGGCCAGGAACATTGGAGGTGGATTTAAGGGAACAGAGGTGATGAGGAGGTGATGGGTAGGTATGGTTTTAAGGAGAGCAATGTGGAAGGGCAGATGGTGGTAAATTTTGCTAAAAGGATGGAAATGGCAGTGGTGAACACTTATTTTAAGAAGAAGGAGGATCATAGGGTGACGTATAAGAGTGGAGGAAGGTGCACACAGGTGGACTATGTGCTATGCAGGAGATGCAACCTAAAGGAGATTAGAGACTGTAAGGTGTTGGCAGGGGACAGTGTAGCTAGACAGCATCGGATAGTGGTCTGTAGGATGGTTTTGGAGGCGAAGAAGAAGAGGAGGAGAGTGAGGACTGAAAGAAGAATAAGATGGTGGAAACTGAAGGAGGAAGAATTTAGTGTAAGGTTCAGGGAAGAGGTCAGACAGAGGCTCAGTGGTGTTAAGGAGGTGTTGGATGATTGGGCAACTACTGCAGGAGTGATAAGGGAGGCAGCTAGAAAAGTACTTGGTGTAACATCTGGAAATAGAAAGCAAGACAGGGTGACGTGGTGGAAGTGCAGGAGAGCATAAGGAGAAAGAGGTTGGCAAAACAGAAGTGGGATAGACAGAGTAATGAGAAAAGTAGGCAGGAGTACAAGGAGATGCGGCAGCAGGTTAAGATGGATGTGGCGAAAGCCAAGGAAAAGGCAGATAGATAGATAGATAGATAGATAGATAGATAGATAGATAGATAGATAGATAGATAGATAGATAGATAGATAGATAGATAGATAGATAGATAGATAGATAGATAGATAGAACTTTATTGTCATTGCATAGTACATGTACACAGCAACGAAATGCAGTTTGGCATCTACCAGAAGTGCAAAATGTAGCAGTCGTGCAAAAGTGCAGATAAATATCTAGCATATTTACAGTGCAGATAACTATCTAGCATATTTACAGCAAGTGGTATATATAAAAGTATATACAGTGAATAAATATAAAGGCTATTTCAGTTCAGAGATGTGTGGACATTCAGAAGTACAGTGAATAAATATAGAGGCATACAGTAATTAAGAAAAATGTGCAGAAATGAAAGGTTACAAGATCACAATGGCATTAAGGAGTAGCAAGCTGAATAAACAGTCTAATATATATATATATATATATATATATATATATATATATATATATATAAAATAAATAAATAAATAAATATATATATACATTATATACACAAATGAATGTGAAATGTTGGGCGGAATGTACAGTAATGATAAAGATACATGCAGATATAAAAAGTGCAGATGTACTGAGGAGTGAAAAAGATATACTATGTAGTATGTACATGTATTGTACAGAGGTTATATACAGTCTTTTGTTTGTGTTTGTTTTGTGGTGATCAGCGGTGTAGTGTAGAGTTCAGTAGTGTGATGGTGGATGGAAAAAAGCTTTCCCTGAAACTGCTGGTTCTGGTGCGTAAGTTCCTGTATCTCCTTCGTGATGGAAGAAGGTTAAACAGTTTATGACTGGGATGTGAAGAGTCCTTGATAATGTTGTGAGCTCTGCGCAGACATCTGCTGTGGTGAAGGTGTTCAATGGCAGGTAGTTGGGTGCCGGTGATGCGTTGGGCGGTTTTGACCACCCTTTGCAGTGCTTTACGTTCACACACAGTGGAGCCTCCGTACCATACAGTGATGGAGTTGGTCGGGATGCTCTCAATGATGCAGACTTCTCAAGTAGTACAGGCGTTATTGTGCTTTTTTTTTTACCAGAGCTGACGTGTTCTGCTGCCAGGACAGATCCTCAGAGATGTGAACTCCCAGGAACTTAAAGCTGGAGACTCGCTCTACCTCAGTTCCATTGATGTTGACTGGTAGATTTTTCCCGCTGTTGGATTTCCGAAAGTCCACAATGAGC
The DNA here is from genome assembly GCF_946808225.1 of Silurus aristotelis. Classification (NCBI taxonomy): domain Eukaryota; kingdom Metazoa; phylum Chordata; class Actinopteri; order Siluriformes; family Siluridae; genus Silurus; species Silurus aristotelis. The sequence continues at coordinate 17,337,601 of NC_139577.1, read as the reverse complement.
TCTTTGGTCTTTGTGGCGTTGAGAGTCAGGTTGTTGGTGGCACACCATGCTGCCAGGTTACGGATCTCTTCCCTGTAGGCCGATTCGTCGTTGTTTTCGATCTGGCCGACCACGGTGGTGTCATCTGCATACTTGATGAAGATGTTGGAGTTATACAGAGGAGCACAATCGTGTGTGAACAGGGAGTAGAGCAGTGGGCTCAGAACACAGCCCTGTGGTATGCCAGTGTTCAGAATGAGGGTTGAGGATACCTGGTTTCCTAACCTGACAGATTGAGGTCTGTTGGTGAGAAAGTCCAGAATCCATCTGCAAGTGGAGGTGCAGATACCCAGTTCACTGAGCTTAGTGATCAGTACAGTGGGGAGGACTGTATTGAACGCAGAGCTAAAGTCAATGAACAGCATTCTGATGTATGTGTTGCTTTTATCTAGGTGGGTGAGAGCAGAATGAAGAGCTGTGGAAACTGCATCCTCTGTTGACCTGTTCGGGCGATAGGCAAACTGGTATGGGTCTAGTGTAGGTGATAGGCCCGCAGTGAGGTGATTCATTAACAGTTTCTCAAAGCACTTCATAGCAATGGGGGTGAGTGCAACCGGGCGAAAGTCATTCAGGCATTTAGCAGCTGAGTGCTTAGGCACTGGTATGATAGTAGTGGTCTTCAGGCATGTTGGTACCGTGGCTTGGGCCAGTGACAGGTTGAAAATGTCAGTAAAAACCTGTGCCAGTTGTCCAGCGCATGCTCTGAGAACACGTCCCGGTATGCCATCCGGGCCAGCTGCCTTGCGTGCATCCACTCTGCTAAACACTGAATAGACGTCCATTGTTGAGAGTGAAAGTGGGCTGTAAGCAGTAGAAGAGTCCGTGGTTGTTGTAAAATGTCCTGTGCTTTGGTCAAAATGAGCAAAAAAGTGATTAAGTTCGTTCGGTTGGGAGGCACTGCTGGTTGGTTGAGCTGTAGGTTTGTAGTCTGTGATTGACTGGATGCCTTTCCACATGCGTCTGGGGTCAGAGTTGTGAAAGTGCTCTTCTATGTGGAGTTTGAATGTGAGCTTTGCTTTCCTGATGCCCCTTTTCAGGTTGGCCCTGGCTCTGTTGTAGTCCTCTGCACTGCCAGATTTAAAGGCAGCATCTCTTGCTTTCAACAGGAGACGGACTTCAGAGTTCATCCACGGCTTCTAGTTAGGAAAGAATTTCACGTGTTTGATGGTAGTGACATTGTCAATGCACGTGTTAATATGGTCCAAAACAGATGATGTGTAAATGTCCATGTCTGTGTGAGAGTCCAGTGTGGCCTGTGAGGCGAACATGTTCCAGTCAGTATCCTGAAACTGTTGTTGTAGAGAAGAAATGGCCCCCTCTGGCCATACCTTTACTGTCCTCAGAGCTGGTTTCACACGTTTGATCAGTGGTGTGTATTTGGGTAGCATGAACAAAGAGAGGTGATCAGACTGACCCAAGTGGGGGAGGGGAATGGCCATGTATGCCCCAGGTATGTTTGTGTATACCTGGTCCAGTGTTTTGTCCCCTCTGGTAGAGCAGGAGACATTGCGGTGAAATTTTGGTAAAACAGATTTCAGGTTGGAGTGGTTGAAATCTCCAGCAACAATGATGGCTCCTTCCGGATGTGTAGACTGCTGTTTGCTGATAGCTGCATGCAGTTCCTCCATAGCTAGCTTAGCATTTACATCCGGCGGAATGTACACTGCAGTCACAACAATGGCAGAGAATTCTCTCAGTAAATAAAAGGGTCTGCACTTAATCATCAAATACTCTAAATGAACAGAGCAATGACTTTCAATAACAGTAGAGTCTGTGCACCATGAGTTGTTATCATAAATGAACAGACCTCCACCTCTGCGCTTACCAGAGTCCTCTGCCGTCCTGTCCGCCCGAAAAACACTGCGACCCCCGAGCTCAATGGCGCTGCTGGGAATGTTGTTGTTGAGCCATGTTTCCGTAAAAATCATAACATTACATTCCTTAATCCGTTTGTGTAATGATATCCGAAGCAGCAACTCATCCATTTTATTAGCAAGAGAGCGTACATTGGCAAGGAAGACGCTTGGAATCGATGGTTGATGCGGGTTTAGCCTTAGCTTATATGAGGAGCTGTATGAGAGGTTTGACACTAAGGAAGGAGAAAAGGATTTGTACCGATTGGCCAGGCAGAGGGACCGAGCTGGGAAGGATGTACTGCAAGTTAGAGCAGTAAAGGATGGAGAGGGAAATGTGTTGACTAGTGGGGAGAGTGTGTTGAGAAGGTGGAGGGAGTATTTTGAGCAGCTGATGAATGAGGAAAATCAGAGAGAGAGAAGGTTGGATGATGTGGAGTTGGTGAAGCAGGAAGTGGATAGGATTAGTAAGGAGGAAGTGAGAGCAGCAATTAAGAGGATGAAGAGTGGAAAGTCGGTTGGACCAGATGACATACCGGTAGAAGCGTGGAGATGTTTGGGAGAGATGGCAGTGGAGTTTTTTACCAGATTGTTTAACAGGATTTTGGAAGGTGAGAAGATACCTGAGGAATGGAGAAGAAGTGTGCTGGTACCGATCTTTAAGCATAAAGGAGATGTGCAGTCTTGCAGTAACTAGAGGGGAATTAAGTTGATCAGTCACACCATGAAGTTATGGGAAAGAGTAGTGGAAGCCAGGCTGAGAGAAGAGGTGAGCATCTGTGAGCAACAGTATGGTTTCATGCCGAGGAAGCACACCACAGATGCCTTATTTGCTTTGAGAATGTTGATGGAGAAGTATAGAGAAGGACAGAAGGAATTGCATTGTGTATTTGTGGATTTAGAGGAGGCGTACGACAGGGTGCCAAGAGAGGAGTTGTGGTATTGTATGAGGAAGTCAGGTGTGTCAGAGAAGTATGTGAGGGTGGTGCAGGACATGTATGAGGACAGTGTGATGGCAGTAAAGTGTGCAGTAGGAACGACAGACTGGTTCAGGGTGAAGGTTGGACTGCATCAAGGATCGGCCCTGAGCCCTTTCCTGTTTGCAGTGGTGATGGACAGGTTGACGGACGAGGTCAGACAGGAGTCTCCCTGGACTATGATGTTTGCGGATGATATTGTGATTTGTTGTGAGAGTAGGGAGCAGGTAGGAGGGCAGTGGAGTTGTGCAGTTGCAGGGAGAAGAGCTGGAGAAGGTGGAGGAATTCAGGTACCTGGGGTCAACAGTGCAAAGTAATGGAGAGTGTTAGAGAAGTGAAGAAAAGAGTGCAGGCAGGGTGGAGTGGGTGGAGAAGAGTGACAGGAGTGATTTGTGATAGTAGGGTATCTGCAAAAATGAAAGGGAAAGTTTATAGGTCTTTGGTGAGACTTGCGATGTTGTATGGATTAGAGACAGTGGCATTGAGTAAAAGACAGGAGGTGGAGCTGGAGGTAGCAGAGCTGAAGATGTTGAGGTTTTCGTTGGGAGTGACGAGGATGGATACGATTAGAAATGTTTATTAGAGGGACAGCGCATGTAGGATGTTTTGGAGACAAAGTGAGGGAGGCGAGATTGAGATGGTTTGGACATGTGCAGAGGAGGGACATTAATTATATTGGTAGAAGAATGCTGAGGATGGAGCCACCAGGTAGGAGGAAAAGAGGAAGGCCAAGGAGGAGGTTCATGGATGTGGTGAGGGAAGACATGCAGGTAGTTGGTGTAAAAGAGGCAGATGTAGAGGACAGGGTGGTATGGAGACAGATGATCTGCTGTGGCGACCCCTAATGGGAGCAGCCGAAAGAAGAAGAAGAAGAAGTATATGTGTATATAATGTGTGTGTGTGTGTGTGTGTGTGTGTGTGTATACACACACCGGCCACTTTATTAGGTACACCTTACTAGTACCGGTTTGGAACCCCTTTTGCCTTTAGAACTGCTTTAATCCTTTATGGCATAGATTCAACAAGGTACTGGAAACATTCCTGAGAAATTTTGGTCCATATTGACATGATAGCATCACGCAGTTGCTGCAGATTTGTCGGCTGCACATCCATGATGCGAATCTCCCGTTCCACCACATCCCAAAGGTGCTCTATTGGATTGAGATCTGGTGACTGTGGAGGCCATTTGAGTACAGTGAACTCATTGTCATGTTCAAGAAACCAGTCTGAGATGATTCACGCTTTATGACATGGTGCGTTATCCTGCTGGAAGTAGCCATCTTAGCTGTCAGGAGTGGCACCCGGTGTGGTCTTCTGCTGCTGTAGTCCATCCACCTCACGGTTCGACGTGTTGTGCGTTCAGAGATGAACGAGTGGTTATTTGAGTTACTGTTGCCTTTCTATCAGTTCGAACCAGTCTGGCCATTCTCCTCTGACCTCTGGCATCAACAAGGCATTTGCACCCACAGAACTGCTGCTCACTGGATTCTTTTTCTTTTTTTTGGACTATTATCTGTAAACCCTAGAGATAGTTGTGTGTGAAAATCCCAGTAGATCAGCAGTTTCTGAAATACTCAGACCAGCCGGTCTGGCACCAACCATGCCACGTTCAAAGTCACTTAAATCACCTTTCTTCCCCATTCTGACGCTTGGTTTTAACTGCAGCAGATTGTCTTGACCATGTCTACATGCCTAAATGCACCGAGTTGCTGGCATGTGATTGGCTGATTAGAAATTTGCATTAACGAGCAGTTGGAGATATATATATATATATATATATATATATATATATATATATATATATATATATATATATATATATATATATATATGTATATGTATGTATGTATGTATATATATATATATATATATATATATATATATATATATATATATATATATATATATGTATGTATATATATATATATATATATATATATATATATATATATATATATATGTATATATATATATATATATATATATATATATATATATATATATATATATATATATATATATATATATATATATATATAGTGGACTGTTTATTCAGCTTGCACATTTCTTAAATGCCACAATCTTATAGCCTTTCACTTCTGCGCATTCCTCTTCAATGCCATAGCCTTTATATTTGTTTACTGTACATATGCTTACATATATATCACATGCTGTAAATATGCTACATATTTATCTGCACGGTTGCTACATTTTGCACTTGTGGTAGATGCCAAACTGCATTTCATTGCTGTGTACCTGTACAATGCAATGACAATAAAGAACTATCTATCTATCTATCTATCTATCTATCTATCTATCTATCTATCTATCTATCTATCTATCTATCTATCTATCTATCTATCTATCTATCTATCTATCTATCTATCTATCTATCTGAAAATAGAAAGCAAGACAAAGAGACATAGTGGTGGAATGGGGAGGTGCAGGAAAACATAAGGAGAAAGAGGTTGGCAAAACAGAATTGGGAATGACAGAGAGATGAGAAAAGTAGGCAAGAGTACAACGAGATGCAGCAGCAGGTAAATACGGATGTGACAAAAGCCAGGGAAAAGGCATATGAGGAGCTGTATGTGAAGTTGGACGCTAAGGACAGAGAAAAGGATTTATAGCGATTGTCCAGGGAGAGAAAACAAGCTGGTAAGGATGTGCTGCAAGTTAGAGCAATAAAGGATAGAGATGGAAATGTGTTGACTAGTGCAAAGAGTGTGTTGAGAAGATTAAGGGAGTATTTTGAGCAGATGATGAACGAGGAAAATAAGTGAGAGAGAAGGTTGGATGGTGTGGAGATAGTGAAGCAGAAAGTGGATAGGATTAATAAGGAGGAAGTGAGAGCAGTGATTGTGAGGATGAAGAGTGGAAAGTTGATTGTACCTGATGACATACCGGTAGAAGCATAGAGATGTTTAGGAGAGATGGAAGTGGAGTTTTTAACAAGATTTTCTAACAAGGATTTGGAAGGTGAGAGGATGCCTGAGGAATAGAGAAGTAGTGTGTTGGTACTGGATTTTTAAAAATAAGGGGGATGTGCAGACCTGCAGTACCTACAGGGGGATAAAGTTGATCAGTTACACCATGAAGTTATGGGAAAGAGCAGTGGAAGCCAGGATAAAAGATGAGGTGACCATCTGTGAGCAACAGTATGGTTTCATGCAGAGGAAAAGCATCACAGATGCATTATTTGTTTTCAGAATGTTGAGGGAAAATTATAGAGAAGGTCAGAAGGAGTTGCATTGTGTGTTTGTGAAAAGGGTGCCGAAAGCGGAGTTGTGGTATTGTATGAGGTCAGGTGTTTCAGAGAAGTATGTGAGGGTGATGCAGGACATGTATGAGGACAGTGTAACAGCAGTGAAGTGTGCAGTAGGAACGACAGACTGGTTCATGGTGAAGGTTGGACTGCATCAAGGATCGGATCTGAACCCTTTCCTGTTTGCAGTGGTGATGGACAGGTTGACGGACGAGGTTAGACAGGAGTCTCCGTGGACTATAATGTTTGCGGATGATATTCTGATTTGCAGTGAGAGTAGGGAGCAGGTTGAGAAGAGCCTGGAGAGGTGGAGGTAGGAGCTGGAGAGAAGAGAACTTAAAGTCAGTAGGAGTAATACAGAGTACCTGTGTGTGAATGAGAGGGAGGGCAGTGGAGTTGTGCAGTTGCAGGGAGAAGAGGTGGTGAAGGTAGTTTAGATACTTGGGGTCAAAAGTGCAAAGTAATGGAGAGTGTGTTAGAGATGTGAAGAAAAGTGTGTAGGCAGGGTGGAGTGGGTGGACGAGTGGCAGGAGTGATTTGTTGTAGAAGTGTATCTGCAGGAGTGAAAGTAAAAGTTAATAGGGCTGTGGTGAGACCAGCTATGTTGTATGGTTTAGAGACAGTGGTATTGAGTAAAAGACTAAAATTGACTTCCTGACTTGACTTGAAGACAGGAGGTGAAGCTGGAGATAGCAGAGCTGAAGATGTTGAGGTTTTCATTGGGAGTGACAAGGGTGGACAGGATTAGAAGTTTGTTTATTACAGGGACAGCACATGTAGAATGTTTTGGAGACAAGGTGATGGAGGCATAATTGAGATGGTTTGGATATGTGCAGAGGAGGGACATGGGGTTTATCAGTAGAGGAATGCTGAGGATGGAGCCACCAGGAAGGAGGAAAAGAGGAAGGCCAAGGAGGAGATTTATGGATGTGGTGAGGGAAGACATGTGACGACCCCTAATGGGAGAAGCCGAAAGAGAAAGAAGACGATTATTATTATTATTTAGTGGTGGGCTGTGCAATTCCCACCTAGGCCTTCAGTGGTGTCCTACTCGAACCAATCCACCAGGTATCTCATACAGTGGGAATGAATGCCAATACTGAAGCAAGAGACCCAATGAACACAATTCAACAAGCCTCTCTTTACTGCAGCCACAGCTTTGTCACCTGCATCATCTCTTGAACAAGGATCAATATTAACCTCATAAAATGACACCTGGTTTTATGTGCATTTTTGTGCATTTTTTTTCCATGCATTGCGGTTTTCCTGGAGAAATAAGATTATTTGATGTGTTGTCTGAAATTTGATTAGATAGAAACCCTGACTATAACGTACACTCAGTGGCACAGCAGCAGCAGTGCACCCTGAGAAAAACGCTTTGAAATGGAAAGTCTATAGGGAATAGTTTAATACATATCCATGGAGAAAAATATATTAATATATTAAGCAGGGATTCTAAAAGAAATTGCCAATTGAAATTATTATTATTACTACGGTATTTATAATTCAAAAACAGCCAGCCGCTCTTAAAGTAACAATAACCTATTGGAAAAAACTCATTAATAAAAACCTCTGATTTAAATTTCTGCCAAAACACCTATAACAGAACAGCTGTTTAGCAATTACCAAAAATAAATTAATCCAATTAACCAGAAATCAGATTACAGAAAACTCCAGTGATGAGGTAAATTAATAATTAATTGAATTTTAACTATTTAACACAAAATGCATAAACATATGCCGAGTTCTATGTGTCATTCACTACATGTGAATAAATTAGTGCATTTTTGTTTGACCATTTCTATTACAAATATAAATAAATGTATATAGAAAATATTGTTTTGGCATATACTTATTTAATTATTTATTTTACTTTTCACATAATGAAATAAGTATATGCCAAAAGCTTTTTTCTAATAAAATCAAATTGATATAAGGCACATCAAGGTGAGCTCAGTAAAGCCGTTTGGGTCCTATGGTGCCATGGGTCACTACTACAGTTATGTTCACTGTTGCTATGATCAGCGATGCACAAACAGATGAAACTTTCAGAGAGTAAAAAAAACAATGGTGGTCTCAAAAATAAGGAAAGTTGATGCTGAAAAAAAGGTTTTTCAGGATGCTTCTATATTTAAGTTCAACATAGAAGAGAGCAATGTTAAACATTAGATACATTTAGATAGGTAGAGACAATACGTGTGAAGTTAAAATGTGATATGAGATTTCCGTTTGTTTGTTTTTTAACCAGTAAGGCATGTGTTCATTACTTATGATCTGTAATCTCAGTTCAGCAGAAACAAAAGCACTTTAGCTTTTCTTTTATTTATCTTTTATTTTTATATTTTTATGTCCAAAAATGTTGTCTACACTCATTTCTTTAGTCTTTAGGACCTCAGCTAGCGAGGAGAATTCATTTACTAGATCTCAATAAATTTTAGTGGAAGACCCCTGGTCTAAAGAGTTCTTTGACATGAGGTGCCATGTTAAACATCCAGCGGTCAGTATGAGATAATTGTACTCGAAACACCAAATTTTAACTGCTCTAATACAAGATACACAAATTTGTATAGTCCTGTCAAGCAGACAAAAACATAAACATGATAAATAGGACATTTGGTTATGATGTACAGCTGTTATTACTTTGGGACTCACTTTGTTGCCAGCTATTTTGACAATACTGCTATACAAGCTGCATAATGACTACTTTAAAATATGTCCAAGTTTTATTTCCATAGTATTGTCCCTTGAGAAAGTATATTACAATGGCTGCTGAAATGTGAGGGGTGTACTCACTTTTGTATATATATATATATATATATATATATATATATATATATATATATATATATATATATATATATATATACCGACACATTCAGAGAGGGCCAAAATGCTTCTCCAGACTTCTTTTTAAAGCTTTTTTTACAGACTGAGAAATCATTTAGTGGATGCTTAGCAGGGTCATAAAATGCAAAGCTGGTAGCAGTGGTAGTGCAGACTCAGCTCCAGAGGACTGATGGGACCAGAGCAAGAGGACCGGCCACGGCTGAAACTCGACTCTCCGCCTGTGTGGCATTAGCAGAACACCACACAGACCCACTGGCACCATCAGCACCAGAGGAAGGAAGCAGAGCGGAAAAGCAAGGGGGCAAAAAGGGGAAAAAAAGCATTAGAGGTGACTGACATTAAGAAAGATTAGAGAGCTACTGAGTGGATAAGATGAAGGAAAAAGAATAACCCCCTATTACACACCCAGACACACACACACACACACACACACACACACACACACACACCCAGGATTGCTTAATTACTCATGTAGTGATCTAATTTTAAATGGTGTTTTGTTCATTGGATCTCCTAAATTCATCCATTTATCCACCCATCCATGTTTTTTTTACTTGTTTGTTTACTTGCTCAAACTTTTCATCTGTCTCATTAAAAGTTAGAGGTAAATTTGAAAAGGTTTCCCAGAAAGAGTGAAACATGTCTAGAATCCTAGAAACACATTTACACCCCCATTTGCAGACATATGTATACACACACACACACACACACACACACACACACACACACACACACACACACACACACACACACACACACACACACACACACACACACACACAGAATTAAGTATTATTCAGTGGAATGGTGGAAAGGTAAGGGTATGAATATATTAGAATGTAATGTGACAACCTCAAAGGGTGACCACTGTGTTAGAAATGATGTGAGGTTTTTGTGAAGCGCCATCTGTTTGTCTGCTGAACCACACTGAGATGAATTCTGCCACACTGATGCTGATTATTTCATCCTGTTGTGACACTGAAGCCTTGAAAATGAGGAAGGAGATGCTGAGAGGAGAGACAGTGGGCTCACTGCAGTCTGACAGAGAGGCAACAGGCACAGGCATATAATTGCAAAGGAATCTTGTTAAGAATATAAGACTGCAAATTTTTTAAGAATTTGCCACTTTAGAGTATGTGAACAATTAAACTGAGAGTATGAGCCTTGTAGTGTTGCTGATACAATTAAGTTAGTATACAGTACTACTTACAGAGGGATAGAAAATATATTCAAATTTTAGTTTTACAGTTATAATGCCTTATATCTCAGCTTTAACTGTCCAATTTGTGTCCAATCAAATGCACTTTGAAATATACAGCAGGTAAAATAAGTTTTTTTCAGTAAAAATATTTTTTAAGGTGCAATTGACATTAAATATTTACCAGATGTTGGTAACAACCCATGCAATCCACACATGCAAATATCTCAAACCATAGATTAAGTTATGTGTAACAATGTTGAATGACACAGGGAAAAAGTATTACGCTTACTGAAATTTATTTAATACTTCGTACAAAAGCCTTTGTTGGTAATTACAGCTTTAAGACGCCTCCTGTATGGAGAAACTAGTTGCATACATTACTCAGGTGTGATTTTGGCACAAATTTTTCACAAACATTCTTCAAATCTTGAAGGTTACGTGGGCCACTTCTATGAACTCTGATCTTTAGTTTTCTTTTCACTCCTCTGTCAGAAATCTTGTGAGGAGCACCTGGTCATGGCCTGTTTATGATGAAATGGATGTTCTTTCCACTTCCGGATTATGGTCCCAACAAATTATGTGCTCACTAGAACATTCTGAAGTTTTTAAATCCTTCTATAACCAATGCCTCAAGTATGTTTTGTAACAATAAGGTTGCAAAGGTCTTGAGAGTGCTCTTTGCTTTTACCCATCATGAGATGTTTCTTGTGTGACACCTCGATAATGGGACACATTTATACAGGCCAGTTGGCACTGAACCAGCTGATATTAATTTGCACTGACAAGGGGCAGGATTGCTTTCTAATTACTGATTGATTTCAGCTGGTGGTTTTGGCTTTTCATGCCTTTCGTGTTAAATACTTTTTTCCGTGTCATTTAACATTATTACACATAACTTAATTTATGGACAAGTATGGCTTGATTTCTTTGCATGTGTGGATTGCATGGGTTGTTAACAACATCTGGTAAAAGTGTAATGTCAATAGTACCTTAAGAAATATGAAGCTAATTATCATAAAATGCAAACTGTCCTTATAGCTTTTTCCTCATGCAAAAAATCACACACAAAAAAAAACTATTCTGTGTTTAACAAACTAATATGTCTAGAAGCCTAAAATAATCTATTTACTGTACTGAAGAAACTGGAAGCCTACACAAATTATAACTTTTTTAGGAGTAAAAAAGTGCTACTTCATTTAGTTGATGACGTGTGCAGCTGTGCTGATTTAATATCACTTGTTGAAATTTTAAGTGTTTGTGTTTTCTTTGTCTTTTCCTAGATATTGAGGCGTATTAATGTTTGTGTTTGTGTGTGTGTGTGTGTGTGTGTGTGTGTGTGTGTGTGTGTGTGTGTGTGTGTGTGTGTGTGTGTGTGTGTGGTGTGGTTGTGAATCCAGAAAGCTTGTCTCTCAAACAGCTCTATTTTTCTGTCTTGTGGAAACCTAATGCCTTCAGTGCCTCAGGGGAAGAGGAATGCTAATAAACGATCCACGGCCCAGCACCAATCCAAGGTGTCGTGGTTGGAAACGTCTGTTCCAGTATACACAGCATGACAAAGTCACAACGGGCAAATTGGCAATGTGAAATCCTGCACAGCTGATAATACGCTCTATTTTATTTCTCAGTTGCATCATTTATCCAGCGTGAGTTTGTCAGGATAAGCAGGAGGGGTGGTGTATTATATCTGCTGTTGACTGTTGTGGAACTCAGTCAAACTTTCAGCATGGCTGATTTACCTCACTGATTTTGCTGTTTCAAGTAAATATATTGAGAATCATGACTCACAATCCATTTGATTTCATTTCAATAACTTTATAAGTGGACAGGAAGGGAAACTGGACAATACTTGAAGTGAGTTAGCAGTTGTATTTTTTTTGTACTTATTCTTTGCTTGAGCATTCTGTCTCTCATTGCATTGAGAGACAGTGGCATTGAGTAAAATACAGGAGGCGGAGCTGGAGGTAGCAGAGCTGAAGATGTTAAGGTTTTCTTTGGGAGTGACGAGGATGGACAGGATTAGAAATGAGTTTATTAAAGGGACAGCACATGTAGGATGTTTTGGAGACAAGGTGAGAGAGGCCTGATTCAGATGGTTTGGACATGTGCAGAGGAGGGACATGGGGTATATCGGTAGGAGAATGCTGAGGATGGAGCCACCAGGAAAGATAAAAAAGAGAAGGCCAAGGAAGAGGTTTATGGATGTAGTGATCAAAGACATGCAGGTAGTTGGTTTGAAAGAGGCAGATGTAGAGGACAGGGGGGTATGGAGACGGATGATCCGCTGTGGCGACCCCTAATGGGAGAAGCCAAAAGAGGAAGAAGAAGTAGAATTGAGCATTCTAATTTTTACGACACAAATTTTATAAACGCACAATTATTGCAGCGTGCATTTCAGTTTGACCATTTTTTATAAAAAAATATAAATAAATGTATATAAGAGACCAAATTAAAACCTTCAACGCAACACTCGTGAATAAACATTACTGATGTGGCATCTTAAATCAAGCACCAAAATCCACCATAATGCACACAATAAACCCTCTGCGGTCAACAAACGTGCTGGCGCGTTTTATGGCATTTATTCCTTATAATGCCGAAATTACTCGTGCAGATAAAAGCAATATGCAATACATTATTTGAATCTGTAAAGGGTCGACCTTTATTTGTTTACACTCATAACAACAATACGCTGCGTTTCGTGCGCTCTCTGCCATCTCTGTCATCTCTCCTTACAGACACATAAATAAAACAACCTGAATCTCAGTGAATACTTGCCACATAATGAATATATAATTCGAAAGCTTGAAATGTCTACTTTTGAATAAACAAATTCACATCGAAAACAAATATTCTCTGATCATGTAATCTGTATGAAAGTTAGAAGAGGAACAGTTTCTTTAGTGACATTAAAACAGGTAGTGGCTACCTTTTACTTAAGCAAATGCAAAGCACAATCTTTTTTACTTTAATTTGAGTAAAAAATTATAGTCAGTACTTCAACTTTTACCCGAGTATTTTAAAACATGAGTAACTGTACTTCTACTTAAGTAAAGAAAATATGTGTACTTTTGCCACCTCTGGTGAACAAATACTGGCTCATTTATTTCCCTAAACTATTTGTAAACCTAATCTTAGTAAAGCACCTTTAAACTGAATTTGCAGACCAGGAAAGAGAGAGAGAAAAAGAGAACAAGAGAAACAGTTCATGAGTGTGGAAGGTATTAGGCGTAATGAGGGTCTATGCCTTCTTATTCACACTCCTGGCATAAAGGAAATGTAGGGCCCCAGAAGAAAATTTGATGGGGTATGTTGTGCACATACTCAGCAATCAAGTAGGTTAGAGTCGGGTAGGGTAGTGTACCAGTAAAGAGGCATTTTGAGCAGAGGACTGTGGTATATTTTTGGGCAACTTAGTGGTTCTCCTGAGGTTTACTAGCTGTGTGTGTGTGTGTGTGTGTGTGTGTGTGTGTGTGTGTGTGTGTGTGTGTGTGTGTAAGAGCGAGAGGGGGGGGGGTGGTTAATGAGCAGGTCTGTCTGTTTTTCTCTTTCTTTCGTCTCGTTGTCTCCCTACTGTGGCGTCAGGGCTGTCCAGGCTCTCTGTGTACTGTCTCCCCCTGTGCTCTTTCTCCCACCACTCCTAAGAGGCACCATGACAGCCTACTGCAAAATAGAGTAATTACACATAATCAGCTTCTTTAAGCAGGGAGTGGGGGAGATAGACAGAGAAATGGAAATGAATGAGAGACGAAGAGACAACTGCACGTAACAACAACATCAAAGCTTGTGTAAGAGCAGGTACACAGAGAGAGAGAGAGAGAGAGAGAGAGAGAGAGAGAGAGAGAGAGAGAGAGAGAGAGAGAGAGAGAGAGAGAGAGAGAGAGAGAGAGAGAGAGAGAAATTGATAGACCACGGGGCTATTATAGTGGTTAGGTCACACCACTTAGCACTTAGAAACCAGAAAACCAATGGCCAGGAAGTGAGACAGTGAGACTGAAAGAACAAGAGGAAGACAGGAAGAGACAGATAAATGAACACAGTGAGAGAGGAGACAACTACAGTCTACAGGTAACGCCATACACAGCACATCAAAGGCTCTGAAATTACAGCCTCACTGCCAGTGACGCCACAATGAGGCCACAGCTTCAGACACATCCTCACACTGCTGAACTTCACATGCTAGCAAACACACACCAATACATGTCGCTAATGGGCAAAAGAATCCTATGTATACACACAGTAAGTGAGAAAACACTGTAATTAATAATATTAATTATTATTATTATTGTTATTATTAAATTATCAGAAAAAAAATATTTTGTAATGTTAGATATTTCAGATGATTCGCTGTAGAGCTGTAAAACTAAATAGTTTTTTTTTTGTGGTTTAATGGTTTTAATTATAAAAATCACTGGTTGTCCAAGCTCGGTGGAGGGGCCAGACAGGGGTCAGAAGTCACCAAGGAGCAATGGGGTCAGAAATAGATTAGAACACACTGGGGATGAATAAGAAAGAAACATTTCTCTAAATAAATTAAGTAATAGATAAATAATAATTTTGGAATAAAATCAATCATTTTACTAAGTAGAACGATAATTTAAACAATTAAATAATAAGAGATCAGAATACAATATATCATCTGGATCATGTGGCATCATCCAGAAAACATCCTATGTGAGCCTCGAAAGCTTTCTCAGATGCTGACTCACAGCTTGTGTGGAATCTTTACACAGTGTGAGCTTCTGGCTTTGTGACAGTTCAGCTCTCCAACAGAGAGAAGAAATATATGGGATAAATTTTGAAGACAGAGTAAAGTTAATTTTCCATAACTAACAGACTATATCAAATGTATGACAGAATAGACTGATGACAAAATTACATGTGCAAATTATAGTGAAGAAAAAAATAACATTAAAAAGTCCTTTTTAAAACACAGAATTTATGCTAGAATGTAAATCTTTTATGCTTTTGACACACAATCCGAATAAAGCGGGAACTATATCTGTATTTCTCTCGCATTATATGATAATACGACCTGTCGTGTCTATGACTCTATAAAAGAGGCTCCACTTTTTACCCACCACAAATTGGCCTCACACCGAGTCATAATTTAGCGGCTCCATTAAAATAATCAGAAACAGAGCTCTCTCTCTCTCTCTCTCTCTCTCTCTCTCTCTCTCCCTCTCTGTGTGTGTGTGTGTGTGTGTGTGTGTGTGTGTGTGTGTGTGTGTGTGTGTGTGTGTGTGTGTGTGTGTGCAAAAGCAGGCAAATCTGCACTGGAAACTATGACGATGGAAACTGTCCTTGGTCATGAAGTTATAAACAAATAATAATGAGAATCATGATGAGGCAATTAATTAGTGGTGAAGTTTAAACGTTTCGATTTTCCATTTTTCATGTTTACATTTTGGGAAAATTTGGGGCTGTAGAATTGCTTGGTTGCAAACTACAGCTAATAACGAACAAAACAATTACCCTCTGAATTGTCACTGAGACTTTTCCCATGCAGTAAGAGTATTATTCTCTCAGTCGGCTTGCTAAAAGATTTAACCATGAAAAATACAATACAATACATATTTTATAATATATGTAATACCAATCTATTACATTGTTAACAATTTTACAATAGATCATTAAAATGAAAAGAGGATACAAAACACAAACGTAACCCGTGACTAGTTCATAGGAAATGTAATCTGCAGTGACTGTCAGTTTGACCAACTTTCATCAATGCACTCCAGAAATCATCTGCCTTTCCCACATACACCCAAACAGACAAAAGTCACACACACCCACACTCACATCTGCCTCTTAATATGATAAGACACTATGTAGGGGTGAGAGACAGACTGACTGACTATCAGAGGCAGACGGGGAGGTGTGCAGCTGTGCGGAACACCCTCCACAAGTCATGAACCTCCATTAGAAAGTAAAAGCAATGAAAGCAAGAGCTGGGTGGAAAGGTAGCAGCGTGATGACCAAATAGGAGAAGAAGTTCAACAAAATGCAAGTTAAAAATTAAATAAAAAGTGGTTATAGAGTGGTCATATGGAATCCATCGGTGTACTTTTCATATTCTATGACGGTCCTGAATTAAACATAAATCGGCTCTCTCATATGATAGATCTGCATTGGTTATTTCAAGGCTGAGATGACAAGCTGAAACAGATGTGTTCAAGCCCTTAGTCTGGAGTTTGAGATATATATATATATTCAGTATGTACATATGTACAGTACACCTAGCCCTCCATACTACAGACTTCGAGTAGCACGCACATCTGCACCCACATTATGGTCTCTACACAAATAAACTATCTCTTACCAAACCACACATAGAAATGAAGGCCAAAAATGTGGAGAAGACTGAAACAAGCCACAAACAAGAGGGGGAAAAAAATGCTCCTTATTGTTCGAACTGAGAAGACATTCAGTCTGTGGTTAGTGGCCTGGAGCTGTGCTGAGGTGCACAAATTCACCTAGAGATCGGCCTAGTACAATTTACAATGCATACCACTGCTTTAACCATGTGAAGAGAAGCATCATTAATGAAATTCAGATTTTCAAATGTAAAAGTATGTGTGTGTGTATGTGTTTCTCTGTGTGTGTGTGTGTGTGTGTGTGTGTGTGTGTGTGTGTGTGTGTGTGTGTGTGTGTGTGTGTGTGTGTGTGTGTGTGTGTGTGTGTGGTCTCAGTGGGAACTAAATGTCCCCACAAGAATATTGGACAGATTTATCATGGGGACCAGATTTTTGTGTGACCAATCTGTGTGAACCTGTGTGTGTGAATCTCTCTCTATGTGTGTGTGTGTGTGGTATTTTTGACAATCAGTGTGACCCTGTGTGTGTGAATCTCTCTCTATCTGTGTGTGTGTGTGTGTGTGTGTGTGTGTGTGTGTGTGTGTGTGTGTGTGTGTGTGTGTGTGTGTGTGTGTGTGTGTGTGTGTGTGTGTGTGGTATTTTTTACATTTCCACAAATCGCCCTAACTGTCTTATTGTGGTTTTACACACACACACACACACACACATACACACACACACACACACACACACAAACATCTGATTTACACTCACTTGTGTACAATAAACTTCAGCAGTGTCACAAATCACATGTTTTAATATGAGGGTTTTAGCATCTTGTCTCCATATCAAAACTGCACTCATCAATTAATTTTGTTACAAATGAAGAATTACACCTAATACAACACACATTACTAGTTATATAAGTTAGCTATCAGTCAGGTAATACTGAATGTAGCCTAGAAAAAGAGGTGAGAATGATTACTATACTGTACTCAAGTCCAGGTTATGCGTTTGTGTACTTTACGTTTATTCACTTACAAATACTTTTGACTTTTTTTCACTTTTATTATCATAGAATCAAATACCACTGAAAACTCACCTTACACCTCACAACTCTGAGTGTTAACAAATGTTATATCTAGAATAATAGGTAATCCTTCTGACTGTTGCTACTTCCAGGACATTTTAGGAAGTGAGGTTTAGATTTAACTAGTTTGTATGGGCATAGCTTTCTACAATTTTGAGAGATTGGAATATTTTATAGAATATTTATTGAAAAGCCTTTACTTTTAAATTTCTGTTACTTCTATTAGTGAATGTAAGAGTAAAACTGGAGTAAGAAGCTAAAGTTGTGCAGCATCTTTTACCAGAACTTTTATTCACATTCATTACTTTAGTAAAGAATGTGTGTGCTTTTCCCACCTCTGCTTGGCACTGTTCACATCATGTCTATTTTCAGCCATATTTCCCTGCAAAATGAATAATTTTTTAAACTAGTGTATAAAACCACTTAAAATGTTGATTTGGACTAACCGTCAAAATTAGCACAAAATAAGTACTTTTTAGTACGGCACATTATGTGATTTGAGACATATAATTTCGTCTTGAAGTGCTCTTCTCCCTCTAGTGGCCAACATTAAAAGTACAACGAACACTAGTTCGGATGTATATTAAGAATTAGTGTGTTGCCTCGCGGTTGTGGTCGAAGTACACGATTCCTTTACGTGAGTCAAAGAGCAAGGTCACTAGTTTAATAAAAAAAAATTTATATATATATATATATATATATATATATATATATATATATATATATATATATATATATATATATATATATATATATTTTTTTTTTTTTTTTTTTTTTTTTTTTTACTTTTTTTTATATATATTTTTATATGTTATATATTATATTATATATTATTTAGTAATATATATATATATATATATATATATATATATATATATATATATATATATATTTTTTTTTTTTTTTTTTTCTTTTTTTTTTTTTTTTTTTTTTTTTAAGGTTGTATTTTGTATTGTTGCAGCAAACACAGTGAGAGTACCTTTACTCCCTTTACTCACAATTTTTGTATTATTCAATTCAAATTAGGAAGGACCACCATGTTTGAAATTAAAAAGTAAAGTACTTCACATTAAAATGTAGTGAAGTAAATTAAAACTGAAGGGAGTAAAACCAATACATTGCTGTCTACCATCATAATCAACACACCAGGATGTTACATTGGTGTTTTATATTACTAGGATATTAGGATACTGTTTATTTCTGCGTCAATGTGAAGCAAAATAATAATTAATATTTACATAGATAGGCCTTGTTCATTAATTACTTGTGTGCTTGTCACACTGGCAATATAATTAAAATGCAATTAGGCTTTAAATGTTGCTTTTTACATAAAGTTCTGTGAATTCTACAATCTGTTCCTGCCAGATCTAAGCAGCAGGAAACAGTAAACAGGTGGCCTGTTCTGCTCATTGAGTTAATGACTGTTCTTTAGTTTGTCACATCATTATGGTGTTTTTGCTCTTCACTTAATTGTCATGCACTTGTGATGAATTAAACAAGTCAACAAGTTCACAACAATGTCAGGTTAAGAAGTAATTTCATTCCTCATCTCAGCACATTACACGCACTTATTAGATTTATGCAGCAATTTCTAATGCTGGTAACAAAATTGCATAAGTGAGAGATTATTTCAAATCCAGAAATGCAGTGGAATGTTGTTGTAGATCAATGCGAGTAATTAAAATAATCTGAATATGCATATTTGACATGAGCTGTGCAGTGGCTATTGGGATTTATTGAACAGTAGTGTCTCAAGAATTTAAATGTGCAGAGAAGCATAATAATTTATAAAACTCTTGCTGCAATTATTAAGATAACATTATCAGACAAAACACAGAAAGCAAATGCCCCTACAGAATTTGTATGGAATCTAAATATAGATAGACCTGAATAAATATTCTGGAAAACTCCAGAACAATTTAACATGCACTGTTTGATAACATCATCAATACTAACCACAATTTACAAGGAAAACATTTATCTTTTGAACCAACAGAATCTCATTTGTGTCTGCTTTGTGCCCACAAAATGAAAGCAAGTGTAACAAAAGAGGAACAGCAGGACTGTGCAATATACTGCTTGTTTTCAAGCTGAACCTAAATACCAAGGCATAAAATAACCATAAGCAATCAATAGCGAATTGAAATAGCACAGTGAAATCTGCAAGATGGGAGTTGAGATAAAGCGGAAGAGAATCAGCCAATCAGAGCTTGAATTGAGGGACACATGCCTAAAGTATGTCGACTAATTTAATGGTAAATTATTCTCAGCTAAATACTCGATAGAAAAAAACCCTTGTTGCATTATTTACATATACACAATTGTCTCTGCTAGGCAGCTTTGGACACAATGAGTTAACTTCGTGCCTTGAATGCCACTGTGGTTGCATAATAGTAGAGGTGAGAAGGCATTAAGTAAATGATGTGCAATAAGAGAGCAATCAAGAACTGGGTGATAAGAGCAGGTTTGGGTAAATACACCATTAGCAGGAGCATGCCTCCCTGTGTGGGCTGCCCAGGCACTTACCCGCTTTATTGCTCAACAACGCTGAACAAAACTAGCCAGCTACTGTCAAACAAGTGCTCTGGCACTGGTTTAAAAGGACAGTGGAAAATGAATAATAAAACAAACGCAATAGTCAGCATGTGGAACACCGGCATCACACTTTCCACTGCATGTCTGAGAAGAAGTGAGCTTTAGCTGTATGAGAAATTCAAATGAAGTTAAACATGTCAGAAAACACATAATTAACTTTCAGCTGCAAAGCAGTAGACACGTAATAAGTGCTCTGAACTGGAGTTTTAGAAAACAAGGTATTACAAGAACAGGAGTGTGAGATCAAAACTAATTGCTTTTTAAGCACTTCAAAGATCATATACAGTAATGGACACTTTCACTACCTTACGAGTTTTTTTTAAGTGAACTTGGGTGGCATAGTGGTGCTGTGGGTACAGTAGTTTAGTCCTGAGCTTGGGTTAATATCCGTGCAGAGTTTCACAAATTCTCTGAGTGGGTTATTTCTGGGTTCTTTGGCATCATACCAAAAACAGTTAGAGGGGCAATTGTAAATGGCCTCTAAGTGTAAACGAGTGTGTGAAAGTGTAAATGTGCATGTGCTTGTGTGTGTGTGTTGCATTGAAATGGACTGAAGATCCATCTAGGATGTATATTCTAACCTCACACCCTGTTTTACACACACACACACACACACATATATATCATTGCTAAATATAAAATTGACAGATATAATAATACACGTTATAATAGCAATTTTTGTTGAATTTTTATTTAATATCTTATTATTTAAAATATTATGGTAACTATACACAATTATAATAATCATTACAATATATTTATGCTATTGATAACACCTTATTTGACTTACAGCTACAGATTTATTCTTGTAATTAAGAAAACTCTCTCTCTCTCTCTCTCAATCTCTGTCTGTCTTCCTCCTTTAAGTCTTGACATGCACCTCTGGAAGAAAGAAAATAAAAATTATTTTGCTCCAGTAGTAAATCTGAACAGTAGCATAAAGTCAGTCTGTTAAATTCTCGTATGACTCATATGACTCACATCCATTTCTTAAATAATTGAAAAGAGAGCGAGAATAAAGGGCTGTAACCCTGACCCTCCCACCCTTTTTCTCCTCCTCTCCCTCACTGCCTCCCCCCCCCTTCCCTCCCCTTTTCTCCTCCGGGGACCACACAGACTCTGGACCACATCAGAACAGTGTGGTTATGATGTATTCATTCACACTCAGTGTGTAAAGTGTGGAGAGGGCCCTGTCTGCCTCGGCACAGCTCGGGCTTTATGAGAGCCAGACACAGTAGGCCTGGAATAGCACTCATATGCATCATCTTGGACCTGGCCACAGACGCCAGCCTCTGCCGGACTGCATCCACCCCCACACACACATACAGTCTCTATATACTATAGATTGCTAACAAAGACACTCACAAATCCTGTGAAAAAACAAATGTGATAGTTCATTGGACTTCTCAGTGTGATCTAACAACATCTATATTTTGTAATAATTGTAATAAAAAAACTAACAATTTACTCTTCACATTTCTAAGATGCAGTGTTTTTTTTCATCGTTCCAACTGAAATCGTAAAAACTAAAGCTAATTATCGCATACAAAGTGTACCATGTTTCATATTGATCACTTGCCTAAAACGTCAGTTAAGTTCAGTACGGCTCTGTCGAAACCACATGCAGTATCTTGATATAACAGGCTAGTGCTCAATACATAAATACACACAAAAATACAAAACCATGAAACTGAACACCCACTCATTAACCGGGCCAGACTGTGAAATATCTATTTTTCAACACACCCAGCAGTTCAGATATAATAAAACGCTTCGGGTGGGATGACTCCGTGAATAGCTGCTCTGGATTATTTTGTGTGTGCGTGCACATGCTTTTCTGCCTGTCACTTACAGCATAAACTTCGCAAAAATAACTATGCGCAGTTCAAAAATTACAAGTGTTCGAAACCAACAATGTATATTTTACACAGTCCGAAATTGCTTTTTTTTTTAAATTGCCATGAAAAAAATAAAAAGTTCAAACACAGTGGACGCTAAAAATAATCACAGTGGATGTTGGAGGTTGCACAAATGTCAAAACAAAAACATGTTTCTGAATTTGCTAAACAGTCCCTCTGACCTCATTGAGGCCATTACAGACATCCTTGCCTCAAACCACAATGTGGCTGATTTTTTATACCGACAAGCCATTAATTTAAACAAATGGGGCAGAAAACAAATGATGTAATAAGACTTAGTACATAAATTATTCTCTTTATTCATTCGCCTTCAGTAACTACTTATTTCTGGTCGTGGTGGAGATTATGATGGTGGAGCCAATACTGGGAACACTGAAAGTGTGACTGAAATATACACTGGATGGGACACCAGTTCAGCACATGGCACCATGCACATAAACACACACACATTTACATGAATGGCTTATATCACTCTACTACCATCAGGAAAGAGTTTCCAAAGCATTCGGGTGCTTACTTCCAAATGATGCAATATTTCTTTTCCTCAAGCTATCAGGTTCCTCAACACAGAACTGAATCGTGTATATACACACACACACACACACACACACACACACACACACACACACACTGTGTGTTACTGTACAACCTGAACTTAACACACACTCATTACTCATCTCAATTGTTTCCACCACCCATATTATATTTACATTTAAACATATTACACTGTTGACATGCTGTTTGCACCTCTCGACTGCTGCTCTTGCTGTTTTTGCAAACACTCTTGCAAACAGTTCTCTTTTGCACATTATACAGTAGGTTTACTGGTCGGCGCTATTTTGTGTTTTCTGTATCTGTCCCACACTGTATTTTGTCTGCACTGTTTGCACTTGGTTGCACACAGTGCATTTTATGTGGAGACGACACTTTAGTCCTCAGTTTTGTGTTCTGTTACGTAGCTCTATGTTGTGTGATGTAGCTTTATGTTGTTTTATGTAGCACCAGGGTTCTGGAGAAACGTCTCATTTTGCTGTGTACTGCATCAGCTATATATGGTTGAAATGACAATAAAAGCTTCTTGACTCAACTTGACACAGCCATTGCACATACCCGTGTGTTTGGGGAGAGTGGTAGAAAACCAGAGAACCTTGAAGATACTGAAGAGAACATGTTTATTTGTTATAAAGTACTATTGGCTCAACGCTAGAACTATAATGAAAACAAATTATATTTAAACTGGAGATCCTTTCAGTGCAGAGCTCTATATGACCGTATACAAATAGTAATGATTTATAAATCCCACTATTTGGTGTCACACAAATGAGGACAGGTTCCCCTTTTTCAATCTGGTTCGTTGTAGGGTGTCTTCCACATGTCAGCTCAGGGAGTTTTTTCTTTGTCACCACTGGCTCTGATTTCTCATTTGGAATAAATTAAAATCTATATCTAAATGTCTGTAAAGCCACTTTGTGACAAAGTCTGTTGCTTACAGTGCTATGTAAAATAAAGTGTAAGTAAATAGAACATAATCAAAAACCCTATAGCTAATGCTGCAATGCTGTCCACTACACCACCATTATACTGTACCTTACATAATACTGTACTGATTACATTACATCATGGTCATATTAATACTTAAATAATTGACATTATTTGGGATGTTAACAGCTGGATTTATGCTTACCTTAAAACATTATCTAACCATATCACACTGCCTGGTTTAACATCACTTATTGAAATCACATTATTTACTTGTAATAATTGTTTTTCTATAGTTCTTTCCTTCCATGTGTCATCCATATGAAATTATGATTATGCGAAAATCACAAAAGTGTATTCAACACTCAAACACGTTATATCCCCTTAAATACTATGTGATAATGTGAAAATTATTCATACAAGAATCACATGGCATACAACAAAATTCCTGCACATGTGAAAATAGTCTAAATCACTGCATACAAAGTATCTATAAATATGAGGGAACATGTAATTATTTACATATGAAGTTCATTTATCATTTTTCTTAGGTTAGCCTCAATCCACAAGAGCTTGTTAAATAACAGCTTTTGGACACTTATAAATAATTAACTGTAACACGATAAAGCATCAGAGCTTTGAGATCAAGTAAACACCTTAAAGATCTGCAGTTGTTAAAAATGTTTATTCTAGATGGGAAATCAGAATAATTTAAGACTAGAATTAATTTCCAATGCAGATTAATTTCTTAAAAATCCTCTATATATAGCTTCAAAGCAGCAGCTTCCACTGATGTATCATGTAGGAATTATCACAGCTGTCATCAGTTGTGTGCTAGATTAAATCAATTCCCAATTATTTTGGATGTTTTTTTTCCTGACATCCCTGCAGATATGCACTTGACAGATCTCTCAACAGGACTACTGGTGGAGGAATAGCATCCTGACATAAAAACAAACAGTACAGTAAGAAAGCGGCTGACAGCTGCTGTCTGTCCTCAGACAAGCATGTGTGTATGTGTGTGTGCAAAATTAAAACTGTGTTTTGTGCTCTCACTATGGTTATCATGCAGTGAGAAAATTAGTTTTTAACATTTTAACCACACAATTATCCCTCACCAACTCACAAGCTACATTTATATCTGTCTATCATGGGCCTAAGAAAGGATATCATTTAGACATATCAACACCCATGCATGCATCACACACACACACACACTCACGGACAGTATAAACATGTTCAACACTACGACATATACACAGGCACGCACAGCAAAGTGCACATTCACACATTTACCTGAGTGTGTCCTCCTACTCAGCACTTTGACATTTGGAGCCTAATCATATAATTTTGGGAAATTATAATAATAAGTCATCTCATTCAGCAGTAATGGTAGTTCTGCAAGCTGCTGTTTAACGTGCAGTCTGTATTCGAGACTACTCAGTCAAGGCTCATCTAGGCCTGATCAAAAGGCCTTGGCTATGAAGCCTGGGCTCCAGGAGGGCATTACAGCAGCAGGCAAACCACACACACAGTCTGAGCGCATAAGCCAGCTGCTTCCTGGAATGCCTATTAGCATCTCCTCTGATAGATGAGTGGGAATAGTGCATACTGCTAGTCTGAAAACAAATTAACCAGGATGATGTTCACAAACAAACTTTCATAATCTTGTATGCGTGTCAAGGAAAAGTGTTTGGTATCTAACACACCTCCTAATTAGTGCTTTGTCCTTATCCCCTTTGAATCAGCAGAGGAAGAAGTGCTGGATCCTTTGAGCCTTTTAGAATGTGATGGCGCAACTCTCTGAGACAAGCACAGCACACACTAAAAAAAACAGATCCAGGTGAACAAAGGTACACACAAACACACATGCACAACTTACTGCTTTTTGACAAACACATTTTCAGCTAACAAGGACTGACAGAAAATATAGTCTAAGAGCCAAATTAAACTCGTCACTGCTTGTGAAATTACAGCACCCAGTGACCAAATCACTTATGTGTACAGTTGCATAAAGTATTTTTAAAAGCGGACAATTCTCTCTCTCTCTTACTCTCAATTTCTTTCTCTCTGTACTGTGGTAGTACTGACTACCCTTTTTTACTCAAGTTAAAGTAAAGAAGTTTGGGCTCTGACATGTACTTAAGTAAAAAATTAGTCATTACTACTACCTGTTTTAGTGTCACGCTGCTAACTGGACCTCACAACATATTAATTTATTAATACAAAATAATTTAAAATGTTGTTATCTAATGAATGTATCCAGGCTGAACAACCACTATGTATAACACAAGCAGAGAAAAGATGGTGATCAGGTGATCAGGAATGTCTCTGCGCTCAGTCATGTTTACATCACTGATACACCAATGGTAGGTTGAACAAACCACGTAATGACAAGAAATAGATTGATGGGCTAAAAACAGCATGCAGTGAGATGAAAAAATATTGAACATGTTACCAAATAGATTTAAACTAAAGAAAAAAAGCCTGATTTGAAAATATACGAAGTTCTGATATTATTAATGCAAAATACTATTATTATTAATATTGATTTATATTAATGTTAATAGGCAGTGGGAAAAAAATCATCCTGCCTCATGGTCTGGGGCTGAATGAGTGCTTCTGGTACTGAGGAGCTGTGGTTCATTGAGGAAAACATTAATTCCAACAGGTACTGTGACATTCTGGAGCAGAACATTTTATCCTCTTTTCAGAAACTGGGCTGAATGGCATTTTTCCAACATAAGAATGAAGCCAAACACACCGCCAAGATGACAACTGCCTTGCTGAAGGTAAAGGTGACGGAGTGGCCAAATATGTCTCCAAACCCAAACTATATTGAGCAGCTGTGGGGCATCCCAATAATGGCTGTATGTTCAGTTTTTTTTAAAGAACAGTAAATCTGAACTGCTATACAAGCTGCATATTAAATTCTCTAAAATATATCCATGTTTCAATTCTATATTATTGTGTTTTGAGAAGACATACTAAAATGGTTGCTGAAATGTGAGGGTCCCCTTACAAAGAAATAAACACTCTAGAAATGTTATGGTAGATTTATTTTAACAGAGAAACAGAAAATATATATTCTTCCAGAAATCATGGAGGGGTCTGAAATTGTCATCGTAGGTGCATGTCCACTGTGAGAGACATAATCTAAAAAAAAAATCCAGAAATCACAATATGATTTTTAAACTATTTATTTGTATGATACAGCTGCAAATAAGTATTTGAACACCTGTCTATCAGCTAGAATTCTGACCCTCAAATACCTGTTAGTCTGCCTTTAAAATGTCCACCTCCACTACATTTATTATCCTAATTTAGATGCACCTGTTTGAGGTCGTTAGCTGCATAAAGACACCTGTCCACCCCATACAATCAGTAAGAATCCAACTACTAACATGGCCAAGACCAAAGAGCTGTCCAAAGACACTAGAGACAAAATTGTACACCTCCACAAGGCTGGAAAGGGCTACGGGGAAATTGCCAAGCAGCTTGGTGAAAAAAGGTCCACTGTTGGAGCAATCATTAGAAAATGGAAGAAGCTAAACATGACTGTCAATCTCCCTCGGACTGGGGCTCCATGCAAGATCTCACCTCGTGGGGTCTCAATGATCCTAAGGAAGGTGAGAAATCAGCCCAGAACTACACGGGAGGAGCTGGTCAATGACCTGAAAAGAGCTGGGACCACCGTTTCCAAGGTTACTGTTGGTAATACACTAAGACATCATGGTTTGAAATCGTGCATGGCACAGAAGGTTCCCCTGCTTAAACCAGCACATGTCCAGGCACGTTTTAAGTTTGCCAATGACCATTTGGATGATCCAGAGGAGTCATGGGAGAAAGTCATGTGGTCAAATGAGACCAAAATAGAACTTTTGGGTCATAATTCCACTAAACGTGTATGAAGGAAGAAGAATGACCATCCCAAGAACACCATCCCTACTGTGAAGCATGGGGGTGGTAGCATCATGCTTTGGGGGTGTTTTTCTGCACATGGGACAGGGCGACTCTGTGAAGATCTCTCAGAGAAGATCTGTGTGGAGGAGTGGGCCAAAATCCCTCCTGCAGTGTGTGCAAACCTGGTGAAAAACTACAGGAAACGTTTGACCTCTGTAATTGCAAACAAAGGCTACTGTACCAAATATTAACATTGACTTTCTCAGGTGTTCAAATACTTATTTGCAGCTGTATCATACAAATAAATAGTAAAAAAAATCATACATTGTGATTTCTGGATTTTTTTTTTTTTTAGATTATGTCTCTCACAGTGGACATGCACCTACGATGACAATTTCAGACCCCTCCATGATTTCTAAGTGGGAGAACTTGCAAAATAGCAGGGTGTTCAAATACTTATTTTCCTCACTGTATATATCTATATCTATATCTATATCTATATATTAGTTTAATAGTTATAGTTTAAGTAATGCTGGTAGACACAGTAGATACAGGCGTCAGGTGGGTGAGATTTTAACAGAAAACCCGTCTTCAAGGAAAAGCGATAATGTGATCTTTTGCCAGGCTCCAACTGTGGCTGAATGTGAGAGAAGACTGCCCTCTAGTGTTTTTGTTCCCCCCACAATCATTATTATCACCATAATAGCATTCAGATTTGTTTTGAATTTGGATTCTTGATACAGAAGCATTAACAAACAGCTTCAAATTGTGTATAGATTCTTTACGTACAGAATAGTTGCATTATTCGTGTACATTGTGTTGTATACAAATAATGATTATTAATTCATTAATAATATACTTTATAACAACATTTAAGTCTAATAATTTGTCTAATAAAACTGCAGTTTACCAGTCAGGCACACTTACCTGATTATATACTAATTAATAACTATTGCTAACTAATTATATGCACTAGTTCATATACATTGAGAAAAGCTTAATTTTAAAATATGTATACTTAAAAATATACCTCATTAATATTAAGTAATTATTACATTAATTTGGTCCAAAGCTTACAGTTTGTTGAGCTTTAAAATTATTATTTTTTTTTTTTTACATCTAGGTTTCCTCAGGATTCACCTGGTTTGTTAGAAAAATCAGTCCAAGGTTTTCACCTAGCAGCCAGTGTTCCCAGGTTAAGCTCCAGATCAATTGCATTCCTGACCGAGATAAAGTGATGAATGAACGGATGAAAAATATCGATAAATCTTTTCTCAAAAGGAAAGGGTGATCGTTCCATTTGCAAATGAAAGGACCAAATGTTATAAATCATCTTGGCTCTGATACCAAAGCTGTTCTGTATGTTACCATCAGCTTTTATTTCCCCAGGGTCAGAAGGTGACATACAAAATTCTCCACACGCCTGAGACGCTTTCAGTCCTTGTACTCTTAATGTGTGTGATCTGAAACACCATCACTAGTAAATGTGTCCCACAGAGAGCGAGACAAAAGCAATTTTGATGATGAGGATCCTAGGGTGGTGGGGGTGGTGGTGGATTGGTGGGTGGATATGTTCTCTCTCTCTCTCTCTCTCTCTCTCTCTCTCTCTCTCTCTCTCTTTCATCTCCAGATCCACTACCATAGTTTGACTGGACAAACATTCATACTTGACAGAGCAATCAGCTTCTGATGGACAGATGAAGATTGTGCTGGTAGATAATGATATGCTGCACTCAGTGCATGAGTCATCAGCAATAAATGGCAGAAAGATACAAAGAACCAAAAATACCTACTTTTTTCAGACTATTTTTCAAGTCAAACAGTGTGAAAACTAAGAAAGCATGTAATCATTTATAAAAACCTGCTCAAAATTAAGAAAATGGCCAATTTATTTATACGTACTATAATAAGAACATTATTATTAATAACACACATATAAATATCAATGATACAAATATTTGCTCATTTTATAAGAAAACAATAAATGAATATAGGACAAAAATGTTTTAATTCATTTTCATATATAATCCAAACACACTAAAATATACATAAATTAGGTTATGAAAATACATGTATTTCATTTATGTTCTCTTTTTCTCTCTTTTATTCTTCAAAATATTAAGGCTATCACAGCCATTTATATTCTAAAATGAAACTTCAAACTAAAACTCTTAAAACAATAACCATTCACATCTTTGGGAAGCTAATTTGCACTTTTCAAATTTTTTCTTATTATTTTTTAGGGAACTTCAAAAATCTGACCATAAAAATTGTATAAACTTTTTAATCAAACGTAAAAAAACACCACCTGAAAAACATCTTTAATTGGCTACATGTTCTTAAAACAATTGTTGTGTTTTTAAAAAAGAATATAATAAATATAATAATTCTTTATTTTTCCACTCGGACAGCTTTTAAATAATGTTTCGAAATTAGGAGTAACTGTTCTCTCTGCCAAAACAACCATTTACCTAAGACCACGAACATATCAGATGTAATTCAATACTATCATAGTCTCATTCACACACACACACACACACACACACACACACACACACACACACACACACACACACACACACACACACATATATACAGTACAGACCAAAAGTTTATATATATATACCTTCTCATTCAAAGAGTTTTCTTTATTTTCATGACTATGAAAATTGTAGATTCACACTGAAGGCATCAAAACTATGAATTAACACATGTGGAATTATATACATAACAAAAAAGTGAACTGAAAATATGTCATATTGTAGGTTCTTCAAAGTAGGCATCAAGAGAATGCCAAGAGTGTGCAAAGCAGTAATCTAAGCAAAAGGTGGCGACTTTGAAGAACCTACAATATGACATTTTCAGTTGTTTCACACTTTTTTGTTATGTATATAATTCCACATGTGTTAATTCATAGTTTTGATGCCTTCAGTGTGAATCTACAATTTTCATAGTCATGAAAATAAAGAAAACTCTTTGAATGAGAAGGTGTGTCCAAACTTTTGGTCTGTACTGTATATACATATATATATATATATATATATATATATATATATATATATATATATATATATATATATATATATATATATATATATATAATGTATATCGACTATATGGACAAAATTATTTGGACACCTGACTTTTCCAGCCATGTGTGGTTCCTTCCCAAACTGTTTCCACAATATATGTATAGGAAGGCTTTTGCTGCAGAATCATGAAACATTCCCTTTACTCGAACTAGAAGACCCAATCCTGTTCCAGCATGAGAATGCACCCTGTGTACAAAATTATTAAAATACAAACTAATCTCCATGAAGTTTTAGAGGGGTTTGAGTGGAAGCCCTTTAGTGGCCTGCCTTAGAGCTCTGACTTCAACCCTACTGAACACCTTTGGGATAAACTGGAATGTTGACTGCACCCCAGGCCTCTTCACCATACATCTGAACCTGACTGTACTAATGCCCTTGTTGCCGAATAAACACGAATTTACACAAGCACACTCCAAAATCTAGTGATACATCTTCCCAGAAGAGTGGAGGATATTATGATTGCAAATAGAGATTAAATGTAGAATGTAGAACCTTGGTCAAGTGTCCAAAAACATTGTCTACACACATACTCTTATATATATATATATATATATATATATATATATATATATATATATATATATATATATATATATATATATATATATATATATATACACACATACAGACGACATCCAACTTGTTGATATGCTTATAGGGATAGTAATGAGTTAGAGAATAAGAAAGAAAATAATTTAACTACGTATAAGAAATAAAAGACATCAGAGACATCAGAGTTTTGTCATTGGTATATGAAGATTGTTCCAGGGGCCCATCCACAACTCCTCCTCTTCTGACAGTGTGTGGTCACTTGGAGACTCCAAGGTCTCTTTGACCACCTCATTGTCCACCCTAGACTCCTGTTCCTGCTGACAGCTCCCCTGCTCATGGTCCAAATGCGTTTTAATGTGGTTGGACTTTGGCCCCATGCTAGACCCTATGGACCAGGTTATGGGCCTGGTGTCGATGTTAGTCGTAGATGAAAGTGTGCCAGTGGTTCCTATAGTAGGTCCGTTATCCACTGTGCTATTTAAAGGCAAATGTTCCTCCTCTGTGACTCCTAACTTTTCCAGTTTCTTGAAGTGTTTTCCTAGTCGCCCGGGTGAAAATTGTTTTATGTTATTGGGGTAAGGTGGCCGTCGGGTTCTAATGATCGTACCATTCTGTGCCAGGTACACCATACCATTTACATTACTTTGACAGTTAACATTAGGCAGGCGGTTCCTCTGGATGTCTGGGCCACTGTCCTCTCCAGTAGTGGTTGACTCGCCCTCTTTCTCCACATTTAACTTCATCTGCTTCTTTCTGAGAGCCTGAGAATCAAAGAGCAGAGAAAAATGCATAGAAACAGACACAGTAAATTGTAGTTTTTGAAATAATTGGCTTAACCTGCAGTGCAGTTTGTAATTTTGAGTTTTTAGACCACATATGCTGTTAAAGATAATATACGATATAGTAGGTTATGATCATTACTTTAATTAATAATATATCAAAAATTAAAGAAATATTTCGCACTTTCATGGAATGTGCTATTAATGCCATGCACTTTGCTAAGTGCTGATTTTCTCATTTCTAGCTTCTGTTAATATTTATCTAGCCTGAAAAATTAACTCCCAGAAACATGAACTATGTCCCACTTGAAATGCATATTTGGTTCAGCAGCAGGTTATCAATCCTAACAATTGCAGTTCTCACTGCTGGCAGCAGAGGGCTCAAAAGATTACAAACTGGTACTTTAATATTTATGAAGCTACCACACAGAAAGGTATATTATGTCCTACAGCTGGAAGGAAGAGAACATTCAGTTTTATCTATTATGTATCCAGAATGTGCAAAAGAAAAGAAGTGATAAAGGAATTCCTTTCAGAAGAAATTTCACAAAAGCACATGAGGACAAGAGGATTAAAGTTCCATGCAGTTGTAGAAATAGTCAAGATCACACGGAGGTGAAGGAAGCAGCTGGAATGTTTGCAGAGAAGAATGAAAGTCACTGCACTTCTAAACCAAAGTAAATTAAATCAGCCTTACTTTTTTGAAACACATATTTGCTAATTATCTTGCTCCTTAGAAGGCAGTGGAACCTCCTGATTCCATTTCTGCATCAGAATTTGCCTCAGTTTCCTCAGTCTCTGATGGCGAGGCATTGTCAGATGTTACGGCATCTTCATCCTCCTCAGCGATCGATGAGAGTCCTCCTAATGCATCCTCTGAGCTTCTGGTCACACTGACTTCAGATCCGGATGTCTGTGATATTACGTCATCACTCATCTCACCTGAAGACTTTTTGCTCTCTTCAGTAGTTTCTTCATCATCATCCTCCTCCTCATCTTCTTCCTCCCCCTCCTCTTCATCTCCCTCATCGTCTTCTTCTGTTTCTTCCTCTCTCTCCTCTTCCTCCTCTGTTCCCTCTAGATCTTCCTCACTTTCTTCCTCAATGGTGTCCTGTGATGAACGTGTGATGGTAGATTTGCGGGAACGGCTTCCTGTTACAGATTTGGAGGTGGTGGAACCTCTCTCGCTGCCACTGAGTGAGGCAATGTCTGATCCTGCATTTTCCGATGCTGCTGATCCACTTGCCTCTTCCTCGGACACATCTTCAGACCCTCCACCTGTAGAGCTTCCAGATCTTACAGAAGATCGAGTTGATGATGCCTGGGAACCTGAGCCACTGAGCATGCTTCCTGAACTGGATCGTACTGAAGATCCTCTGCTAGCCTCAGTGCGTGACGATGATACCTCTGATCCAGACTCAGCCTCTTTAGATGCCACGCTTTTATCTTCATCCTCCTCGGATTCCTCATTGGAATCCCTCTCTGTTGCAGAAGTTTTCTCTGCACTTGATTCGTCCTCCTTTTCTGTAGCAGATTCCTCTTCTGATTCTGATTCCTTCTCAGTCCCCTTTTCAGACTTTGACTTGCTTTCTTCTTCTGATTCATCTGGTTCCTCTGCCTCAGACTCTGAGTCAACAGTGCTCTCAGTTGCATCTTCCCTATCCAGATCCACTTTTAGGTAGTCCTTATCTTGAGAAGCCATGCTACTTCGTTCTGATGCTTCAGATCCACTTGGTTCAGGCTCACTGACACTGATGGACACGGGTGCCTCTGTTATACTCTCTTGACTGTCAATACGGCGTGCAGATGTCAACTTGGCATAGTCTTTGTCCTTCTTGCCCTTTCTAAATATCATTGGGAAGATTCTGGCTTTCTTCCAATGTGATACGCGAGGCGGTTCCAATTTCTTCCCGACAGCAAGCAGCTTGCTAAGTTTGATGACAGATTTCAGTCGCTTTGCAGCCTTGGAAACATCCTCTGGTTCAGGCTCTACTTTTTCTTCAGAAACTTCAGAAAGAACTTCCGGCTCTCCAGATTCAATCTCTTCCTCTGGAGTAATATCCTGGAATTCCACCTGCCTACCATGCCCACGGCCCCGCCCACCTCTGCCTCTGCCCCGACCCTGTAGTAAGACCATTTCCTTTAAAAATCTTGGATATATTAACGTCATCAGTGTCAAGCAGATAATGCACATTGAACGCTTTAACTGTGGTGGTTATGAAAAACAACAATTTGTAATACAGCATGGGATGTGGTAATATTACTGTACTATGTTACACTACTTCATAGACGTAATATAAAATTAACTCACAAACTGAATAAAATTTAATTAACCTTTGATCTACCAGTAATGAAAAGGTGTAATACCTCTTGGCCATATGCACTGTAGTAGTAGCCATCATCGTCCATTATGGCTTCTCCGTACTCATCGTACATGGGAGATATCAACCTCCTGCGGCTGCCGTAAGGAGCATACGGATCATACCTTTATGAAAACACAAGAGGTTAATAAGTAACTGTATGATCTATAAAGACCACTAAATAGTCTGAAACATTAGGGACATTTACATATACAGCATTTAAACCTGAGAGAAGAAAAAAAAACTAAATTTTTTTTTTCATTTTAATGTGAAATACTGTGGTTGGAAAACTTGTACTTTTTTGGTTTGATATTTACATGTGCATATATTGTATACACTTCATATGTACATATATTCTTTGACTGTTTATAAACACGAAAACACGAACAAAAAGTAAATATTCATTAGATTAAAAAACAGATACGGAAAAAAAGTAATAAAATTGTAAAAAAAAAAATTTATACTATATTTGTAAAGCTTGCATAAAAATAGATAATAGTTTTAGATATAAATGCTGCAAAAATAATCTGTAAATGGCACCTGGTGTCATTTAAAAAGACACTGGCATAAGTTGAGAAAATTTTACGTAAGTAAGAACCTGGCAGAGAGTAAATGAGCTTCGCAAAGATTTTAAGGACAACATTATCAAACAGAAAACACAGAATCTTAAACATCCATATCCGCTTTGATAACATGAAAATGGAAAGATATACACTGAAAACCTATAGGTAAATATGCTCACAGACTCATGATAAGGAAGATATGAGAAAAATCAGCAGTCACTCCAAGCAAATTGCAGGATAAACTGAAAGCAGCAGCAATCACAATTCTGGGGAGAACAATAAGTAATGAACTGCACCACGATCAAAAAATCCCCATGAAACCCAACGCAAAACTAAAATCTTAATTCTTTAAAAATAATGGAATTTGGTAACACAAAACAACAATAAGAACTCTTTGGCAATAATCCAGCTCATTACGTTTGAAAGGAAGTATAGATGTGGGAGCATATGAAGGCTGTTATTTCTGCAAACGGCACTCAGGCATGACACTTCTGTATTGGGATATATTAGAGGAGATTTCAAATCATCTCCTGACATGAATACAACTGATGATTTATGCAAGATTTAGAAATTGCAAGCCTATCAAAGAGACCTTCGTATCCTTAAGGAAGAATCAACCCAAACTGAGCCACATTACAGCAGGAAGATAAATACTGCTTATTTTCCTAGTATTGAAGCTACAATTGGTAAAACAGCTTCATATTAAACTGCTGAATATTTAAAAGTTGTAGTGTCTCAATGCTATTTTCCCCTTTTTTTAAACACCTTTTTTTTTTAAACACACCTCAAGTCTAAACAACTTGATTCTAATGAGTTTTAATGAAATTTGAAAAGTACAAAGTCAAAAGACATTGTGTAAATGTACACATTGTGTATAAACATGAAATGCATCAGTACCCTGAGTATTGTTTTTTCTTCTGCAGTAACTACTTTGCTTGCTCTTCTCCTGAAATGGAACAATGTTGTATATATGCATAGCAAGGTCACTGACCTGAATTACTTTATACTATTAAGTGCTTAGTCTCAAAGCACTGCAGTGGCCGTTATATGTGCCCCTCTCTTGCCTGAATATTGGATATAGGTAATTGGAGTAGTTCCTCATGGCTAGGTGAGTGGACAAGCCAGTAGGAGGGGTGAAGTGGTGAATCCTGGAGACCTCCTAGTGAGGGAGGAACAGGTCCTAATTAATCTGTCTGGCC
The DNA here is from genome assembly GCF_946808225.1 of Silurus aristotelis. NCBI lineage: Eukaryota > Metazoa > Chordata > Actinopteri > Siluriformes > Siluridae > Silurus > Silurus aristotelis. Next base: position 17,301,595 of record NC_139577.1, on the reverse strand, counting down.
TAATTGCACAAGCTAATGATGGTTTAAACTGTTCCACTTGTCTCCTGAGTGGCAGATGCTAACCCTTAAACATGCAGATGAGCTTTTAGCATTTGCTCAGCATCTGTTCTTCTCTTTCGAGATTTCTCTGCTTGTGATATGAGCTGCTACAAGCTGCCACAACTGGTTAAACAATTGCTAATACCCCTTTTCTACTTTCTATTTGTCCTGCTTTCCCTTTGATTGTGTGTTTGAACATCAAGTGATGCTGTTTATTGTGTGTTCTATTTCCAGCAAAATTGTTTTCTCTCTCTCATTCTCTCTCATTCTCTCTCATTCTCTCTCTCTCTCTCTCTCTCTCTCTCTCAAGGAGGAATATCAGCATGGGCTCAGGTGCCCTGTCCAATCGTTATTAATTGAAAACATTTGGAGAGAGGAAAGAGGGTGTGAAATTACAGGGGAATAGATGAAAAATAGAAGGGCATAAGGATAAATCTTCCTAGAATGCAGTATTTTTTCTTACCTCTGAGAGATTTAGACTATTCTAATCCTTTCATTTAAATATTAATTTGATTACATAAACCATTCATCGTTTAAGAATTGATCAGACCCACAGACTAGAATACCAGCTCTGACTTTCCATGAATTTTTCCACAAAATATCAATAAAATGTCTTTTTTTTAACAATAAAATATTTCCTGATGACATACAGTATAATACCATCTAAAGCTCATGGGTGAACTGCACTATGTCTGTGTGTTACAGAACATAATTTCATATAGTCATGCTGCAGGCTCCTTAACAACCATGTGAAGCTGCAGAATTAGTAATTAGTTGGCACTTTCATTGCTGCTGGATGTGGATGCTGCCCTTGTGGCCCTTCAGCAGCTGGCAATATGGATAGAGATGCTCAGGAGGTTATGTTTGCTTAGTGCCGGAACCGCAACGGTGAAATAATGCACTGCATTTCCATATGTAGCCTTAATTATGATGGGAATTTCACAAGCCTTATGCTATGTGCTAAACTCTAGTGCCTAGCTTGATGATCCCACAACTGCACAGACCTCCACTAAAGGGTTAGGAAGAGCAGAAATCCAGGAAATACAGAGCACACCTCTTTTTTTTTTTTTTACACGAAACAGCTATACAGGAACATAGTAATAAAGATTTGTCTTCAGTAAAAAACGGGATGCTACTTTTGCTTTTATGTACACCACACACATGTACACACACATGTACACACACACACACACACACACACACACACACACACACACACAAATAAATATTACTGCTATTGGTGCTATTTGCGACAACTAAAACTATCTCAAACCTTAAACTTTTTTTTGTGGAAACAGTATTACTTGTTAATACCATATAAATGTTCTCACAAGCTGAAAATGATCAGATTTTCCAAACCTTGTCCATTTGACATTTGATTACCATCAAAATAAAAAACATGCAAACACACATTAGAAATAAAACACACATATACATGTTAGTAAACGTTACACTGATTTACTTCACAGAGGAACACCCCAGAATTACACAGCACTTACCCTTGATTATAGCTGTAATAGTCTTGTGTATAGTAGTCTTGCCCAGGGTCAATACCCGATTCCATAGAGAGTGCCTAAGTTAGCAAAAACAAGCCTCAGCCTCAAAAGCTCAACAAGACTAAAACTGATTGATGCCATAGCATGAGTGGAAGTGTGATGACACTGATATCAACATGCAGTGGGTGGAATTATATATAAACTAACATAGACTGTACCCAAGGGTGGTGTGGAACAAAAGGGGCCCCTAATTAAATGAACTCCTATAAAAAATATTAAGGTTTTCAGTCCTGCAAGTGGAATATTTTCAAGGAAACATTGCCACTAGCTCAACCAAGTTCAATACTTCAGAAATATGTGCTTTGATTAGTTTTTTTAGTTGTTAATCAGACATACTTTGCTTATACAAACTCACAGAGTTACAGTGACATGGAATTTTGATATTGGTTATTTTTTTTAAAATGACATACACAATCAAATATGACAGCAGAATGCCAAAAAGAAACAGACACATTTTAAATTTTCTTATCAATCCATAGTTGCGTGTGTTGTGTAGGGCATGTAGTTTCGATTTTGCTAAGCTGGGAGGCATTGTGTTTCTTTTACCATGTTTAAGTACATTTTCTTGGAATGTCTAAGACTTCTTAAGACTTTCAAGGATGTCTGGTCAATAGCACACAAACAACATGTCTGCTGTTAGGTCTACTGCTTTTGATTTAACTGATTTAATCGGGTCGGATTCGCAGTTACTGAAAGATTTTCTCGTCTGAGGATCTGCTTTTTTTTGTTTTGCTAAAACATCTGCACCAAAAAAAAAGAAAGTGTAAAAAATGTGATGTTAACAGCTGTCTGATTTCAGAAATCTTGCTGCACAGAGTAGCTATGAAACATGTCACTATAACCAAGTAATCTTCTGCAAACACAGACATATGGCTTATCTGTATTTTTTTTTCCAAGTTAGAACACTTTAATACACTTAAATAAACAAGTATGTCCACAACTAGATATAAAACAATAAATGTCTTCATCACCCTTCAACACTGAGATTTTAGCATATTTCCTAATGAGTATATAATTAATGTTTGAAACTGTAATTTAAAATGTTTATTTTTAATACATTTTTCTTCAATTGTTATGATGTCTTTTTGAACTTTTAGGACCTTCTTTTTTTGAACAATTTTTTTTCAGTGTTTTTGCTAAGAGATCAATCATTTTGCTCCAAGCAAAGTTGTACAATATTGGGCACCTTCACTAGATTATTTGAAAGTGCTTACTTTAGACACTTCCATGTTTTCTGAATTTCTTTTATATTGAAGTTACTTGGACAATTTTGTGGTTGTTTATTTATTTATTTGTAATTAATTTATAAATTTTTCATGTCATTTCAGTCATGTCAGTGTATTTATATAGCAACTAATATTATTTGAGCCCAGGGTCCACCCCTCAAATAAAAAAAAAATGCAAGCTCACTGTGAAATGCAAAATAATGGAAATTTTGTTAAGCGACATACAATGTAGAAAATATGATTGGTGATAGACAGAAAAGGAGGTCGGTTAAAGAATGAAATAAGAGATCTTAGTTTATATGCAACCCACAGTGCCGGAGGAACATATGGACTCTACCTCTGGCCTAAGCAAAGACGGCCTCAGCAGCTGTTGTTGCTAGTGGACAGGCAAAAAAGGGGAAGAGAAAAAGTTAGAAATGTGTAAAAGTAAAAGAAATATAGAATATATAAAATAAAACATTGAAGAAAAAAAGAGAAGACAGAAATAAACATAAGGGGGACAAAGAGGCTGATTGTAAAATGTGTTTAGATTACTAGGTATAACTAGGGGGTAAGACAGTGGGGAAGGGTGTAAAAACAAACCCAGGTTAAAGATTATTGTGGGTTAGAAAGGACTGAGGCATTTCAGCCTAGAGCTCCTGAATGCCAATAAACAGCAGTGCACTGCAGTGAATAATTTACTCTTGTGATAAGCTGACATTAGATAAACATAAATTTTAAAGCTCTTTTCCCTACTTACAGTATAGGCAGGGAAAATAATATTAGGCACAGAACTGAGTGAGATTAGATAAGTCTTTTCAATGAAAAACAACATTTTCATATCTTAGGTGTAAAAAGTGGTAATGGCAGGCCTTCTATGTTTTTCTCTATCTAATTGTGATTCTCCTCTTATTCTCTCTCAGGCACTATTGGCAGATTAGAGTGATGAGGAACAAGGAGCTTTCCTAGCGCAGAATAAAAATGACCAGCGCCCTGAATAATCATATCAGGAACAGATAAGAGAAGGACATACCTCTCTGCCATATCCACGCCTGGCATACAATGAGAAAAGAAGAAAATAGCTTTAAAAAGATGCTCATTTATAAATATATGTGTCAAGTTAAATTGGAGAAAAAAGTCGAAACCCAAGAAATTATGAGAAATGTTTGATTTAAACCCTAACTTTAAACGTTTTAATATACAGATAAAAAAAGATGAAATTTACAGTGCATTCAGAAAGTATTCAGAACCCCTTCACTTTTTTCAGTTTTGTTATGGTGCAGCTTGATTCTACAATCCTTGTATTTATTATTTTTATTTATTTTTTAAAAAGAAAATGCATATTAATGCATATTAGAACAAAAACCAAGCCATCAGGTCAAATGAACCGTATGCCGTGCTCAGAAACAGGATTGTTGCAAAACCCATGTATGCGTGCTTGGAGTTTGCCAACAAGCAAACAAGATTATAATATGTATGGAGGAAACCATGCACCTCTAATCACCTGCCCAAACCCCTCCAAAAAATAAAACATGATGGTGGCAGGACCAGGCTGTGGGGGCGTTTTTTTGCCGCAGGGACTTGGCAACTGGTCAGGGTTAAGAGAAAGTTGAATAAAGCAAAGAAAAGAGATCTCCTCAATAAAAGCCAGTTCCACAGTGCTCAGCACCTCAGTCTGGGCTGAAGGTTTACATTCCTACATGACACCAACCCTAAGCACACAGCCACACATGAGTAGTTTAGGGATAACTCTGTGAATGTCCTAGAGTGTGCCAGTCAGAGTCCTGACTTGAACCCTATTGAACATCTCTGGAGAAACCTGAAACAGCTGTCCACCGACAGAACCCATCCAACCTGACCGATCTTGAGAGCATTTGCCATTAAGAATGGCAGAAAATCCCACAATCCAGGTGTGCAAAGCTTGTTGCATCAATACCCAAAAGACTTGAGGCTGTAAATGCTGTCCAAGGTGCTAAGTACTTATTCTGAATACTTATGTACATGTTATTTTTCATTTTTTTTTTATCTTTTATTTTATTTTAAAACACATTTTTACCATTCTGTTTTCACATTGTCATTATGGGGTACTGAATGTACATTAATGAGAAAAAAATCTATTTAAATGATTGTAGTACAGTAATCCCCCGTTTATCATGATGGTTACGTTCCAAAACTGCCCACGATAAACAAAAAAACTGGATAAATGGACGCCACCCCAAAAATGCTATTTTATGTATACAGTACTGTCATAACATTTTACTTCATTTTATAATTAATACAGACGATCCCCACCTTACGTTTTATGTTTTGAACGACCGTTCGTAGCATGAATTTGTTCGTAAGTTGTTACTGTGTTCGTTATTGACTACGCATATCTCCTATTGATGTAAGTGCTATAAATACTCATGCTAATGAAGTAATGAAACATTTGTTAACTAAATAAACAATAAATTATACTAAAACTAATAGAAACAATCTAAATACTGTTTACAATATTTCGTATTAAGTAATAAAAAAAGAATAGAAATTAGAAATAGAAAAAATTCATTCGCCCTAGTCCAGTGCACATCATGTAGACTCATTACGACGAATAGCCAGCGGTCAAATGCAATTCCGCGATAAACCATGGGTGTGATATTCGAACCGTGGTAAATCGGTTTACTATATGTATTTATTGTATGTAGGGGATTACTGTATTAGGCTGCAACATCACAAAATGAAAAAAAATTAAAGTGGGTCTGAATACTTTTTGAATGCATGGTATATGCTTAATATATTCGTTCTTATTGATTTAGCAAAATGCGAACTCCAATAATAATAATGATAATAATGATAATAATAATATTAATACAAAAGTTGAAGGCAAAGAGCAAAGAATTACCCAAATGCTGACACAAGTGGTTTAACACACAGAAACACATTGGGTGTGATTATCTTTTATTCACAGTTGCTTGTCCACACACACACACACACACACACACACACACACACACACACACACACACACACACACACACACACACACACACACACACACACACACAGACACAAATAAATGTTCTAGATTCTAGTCCTAGTCATTGAAGTCTATGCATAATTCTTAGAGCCTCTCAAAGTGCAGCCCTGGAGAACTGAGCAGTACAGACGCTTCCCATTTTACAACGTTCACTTTACAAACTTTGGCGAATACGAAAAAAACCTGTCCACAAAGTGAAATTTGTTCAGAGTCGAAAAATTCAAAACGGAGGAAAGCCGACGCTAGCTAGTCGTGGACTGTAACGAGTCTACATGATGCACTGGACACAGTAACAACTTACGAACAAATTCATGCTATGAACGGTCGTTCGGAAAGTAACTCGTTCGTAAGGTGGGGAGCGTCTAATGAAAACTTATGAAAAACTAATGAAAACATTAAAGTGTTACTGACCTATGATCACTTCCACATTAGGAGAAAATGTGATGGGGTATAATGTATTGAGAAAAGATGTATAGTCATAAATAGTATAAATATTAGGTCTGACAGAACTATGACATTATTTCTGTAATAGGAGGGGCTGCTGGGAGATAGATAGGGTTTTTTGACATCACACACACACTAAAGCACACAGAACAGGGTGTGACAAATGCTTTCTGCATAATAGGGAAGTCTGTGGTACTTGAGTGTGAGATAAATAATGTGTAAGATGCAGTGGACGATGGAGTGGAGTGGATTGAGGACTACTAGTGCTAAATAATGCAGTGCTAGAAGAGTCCCAGTGTCTGGCTGCAGAAGGCAAAACTTGTCTCTTTCTACACTGCCAAGTTTCAAACATAACTCTAACATCTCCTCCTGGAAAATCGTACCAAGCCAAACCTAATCACGTTTTGGGAAAGAGAGAACATTCTGTTTCCTGATTGGTACCAACGATTCTATGTATGTCCATAGGAAATAAGTCAAAGTTGTTATTGAACTGTTGCACAAGCAAAAATAAAATCATTCTCTGAATCCTACTGTAGAATCTGCTGATGCTCTCTGAAACACTGTTCTGCTTACTCTAAAACCATAAGGTCTCGCTTGAGTAAATTAGGTCCTTTGTCTCCTGGTTGTCCCCAGGCATTTCATTATTCTCTAGTAAAGTGAAGAACATATTCACGCAATTCATCCAGTACACTGCAAATAGCATTTGTTTTTTTAGTCGGCAGAATTTCAGCAGTCAAATCTCATTTTGCAAATAAGCAAAATAATGCCCCCCTCGTGCATGTATAGAAAAATGTCAAATACTGAAGTCTCCAAAAATTATTAAATATTGAGCAACAATTAGGTCTATCCCACATGCTTTTCAGAAAAGTGAAGTGTTTGCATACAAAGTGAAAACAATGTGTGTATGATGGAAAAAGCACATGATATCAGATGTTTGCATCTACCTCTCTGAATAAAAGTCACAAAAACTAATTTTCAAATAAGCCTTCTGTTCTTAACTTGATTTTGCTGTATTTTGGCCTGTATGCTGCTAGGACAAGAATAAAAAGAAGCATCTATAGGGCAGTATTGTAGGTGGAGATGCACAAGAGGTGTAAGAAGTAAAAGAGCAACGAGAACTGGCAGGTGTTTTGTCAGTGCTGAATGGATCAATTGGCTAATTAGGCCTGTCTCTGGTGCATGCAGACATCACAGGCTTTCTTTTCCCCTGCTGTGAAGATCTGATCAGGCATACAAAGTGACAATTCCCTGTGGTGTTCATCTTCCAATGACCTCATACACACCCTCACATCCATCTATCCACACAATGTCACATAGCCTTTTTCACAGCATCAGTAAGCACACTGCGTCTCTCTACAGTCTTCGAACAGATGTTCTGCTATAGATAACCTACCGCAAATGCTGAAACATTTGAGGTAGCAAATCTGGTCACATGCTTGATTCTAAAATGTTAAACATCTTGAGTAGAGCAACAGATATGACATTGTTAAAATGCAAACTGTTGTGGTGAATATGAACACATCCCGCTGTCTTAGCAACTGTACATATGCAGCATTAACGTATACAGACAGAGCAATTTCCAGGTGACAGAGATATGATTCTGATCTAAGATTCTGATGGTTATATAAATGTATATATTTTTTGTTTAGTATACATTTTTATTTCCATTTATATTTATTACAATAAATCAATGTGTTGTGTGAGATCCCAGTTAATATGAAATTGTGCTAATGTACATTGATTTTAATCGTCTTGTGATTATTTTATTAAGACAAATTACCTTACTCATTATTTAATGAATATTTAATGAATATGTTTTATCACAAATATATATGGTTGTCTACGAGAGCTGACGGAAGTCCACCGTGGGTAAATTTACACAAAAACAAACAAACAAAATAAATAAATTTTGGAAAAAAATTGCCTCAGCTTCAAGGAAGCTGTAGCGTTCAGGGAAGCGATTCCGCTCCTTGAAAGCAAACACAGAGAGAATGAGGAGGAGCTTCTTCCCACAGGTCATTCCGAGTTTAAAACAGGAAACACCCAGGATCTAGTACTGGTCCGCTCTCTCCATCTTCACTTTATTCCATAATTGCACAGCTTTTTTTGCACTATTGTATGACACCTTAACTCTGGAATGTCCCTTCAACTCTAAACTTGCACAGCACAGTGACACTTTATACCACACCATCAGTGTTCGGGGTAACGGGTTACAAGTAACGTGCGTTACGTAATAATATTACTTTTCTGGAGTAACGAGTAAAGTAGCGCGTTACTTTATAAATTTACACAAAATTATCTGAGTTACTTTTTTTTAAAAGTAACGCGAGTTACTTTTCAGTTAAATTATTTTGCATAAAAAAATAAATGAATGAAAATGAACGTAGTCACATAGAATCGCGCATTTAGACGTGCGAGCCGCGAGAACAGAAGCTGGTCAGAAGCGGAGATGGCAAACCAAAGAATTACATTACTGTGATGGAAGTATTCTTATTATTTTGAAATAGTCAAGGAAAAGGAAAAAGGAATAATGGTTAAGTGTAGATTATGTGTTGGTGAAAAGCTCTTGTCAACTGCAAAAAATACCACTTAAAAAAAAACAAAAAAAAAAACCATCTGCATGCAAAGCACAGCACTACAGGTGTGTGTGTGTGTGTGTGTGTGTGTGTGTGTGTGTGTATAATGTTGAATATATGGAAATGGAGACAGAAATATAGAAAACTTTTGCAGCGGAGAAAGAGAGCAAATTCACAGCTCATTTGCTCTTTGTGGGAAGATAAACTGTCACGGTCACTGATAAAAGCGCAAACTTTGTAAAAGCGTTCAGAATGTTTCAAGCTGATGATGAAGCAGAGAATGATGTAGACGAGGACGAGGTCATATTTACGGAATTGCACGAAGTTTTATGAGATGACAGCGAAAGGTATGTTCTCCCTCCACATGACCGGTGTGCAGCCCACACGTCTTTTGCCCTAATATAACTTATTTCTTAATGTCAATTATCTATATTACACCTGTAAGGCTTGAAAGAGATACAAGTAACGCAAAAGTAATATAAAGCGTTACTTTCCATAACTAAGTAACGTAATTAGTTACTTTTTTGGGGAGTAACTCAATATTGTAATGCGTTACTTTTAAAAGTAACGTTGCCCAACACTGCACACCATACTGCACATGAACACTTTAAGGACAATCACACTAAATCACTTTAATATGTACTCTATCAATATCTGCCATACTTATTCATGTATATACATATATTTTTCTATACTTTATACTTTTTTATTTATTTACTTCATTTTTTATCCTCATATTCTATTTCTTTTCTCCTGTTTGAATGTTGGACAGTCGTATAAAGCGTTTCACCGCATGTCATACTTGGTATGTATGTGTATGTATCAAATATAATTTAAATTTTATTTGAATTTGAAGGAACCATAAATATATATCAGCATTATTTTCTATAGAAACTCTTCTTGCTAATCCTCATCAACAAATGGGTGTGTCTACTCTAAGCAGTAGACTGATGAGGTAGCAAATGCAACTAATAACCTTATGCATACCAACTATTTCCAGCTCCAAACCAGTGAATGCCTCAGTAAACATGATATGACATATCTTTGGACTGTGGAATTAATACTATGGCATCAGTAGATCTCATCAGGCTCATTGATAGGTAGGTGTAGTTGGGAAAAAAATAGTTCCTTTATATATACACAGAGAACTATTTATCTAGAGGTGGCCTGAGAGATTGATTGTGCTCTTGCCAGAGCTGAATGCAGCCGGCTGGTGGCAGGACACACTTTTCCTGTCACGTAGCCCACTGCCTATTATCTGTATTGTCTGGACTCGCTGCACTTCATGACTCTTTTGATTTTCTAAAGGGCAAAAACATCTACACAATTGCATGGAAGCAGAGCTCAAACAGCCTTGTAGCATTAACAGTTTTTTAAAAAGGGTTACCCATTCCAGTAATCGTATCGGTAAGAAAACTGATATCAACCCTGCCATAGAGATTAAGATAAATACATGTGAAATAATTGTATAAACGCTAACAGGTCTTTTTAACATTATCAAAAGCGTTAAAAAAAATAAGCATTAAGGCAAAAAAAAAAAAAAAAGACCTTCAGGCACAAAATATCACAAAAGATTAAACATGGTGGAACACAGTGGGTGTATGGCTGAACATTCCTTGTATACAAATATTTAATAATGCATATATACACGGTTTTTAAATCACAGTTCCTTTTAATTTCGGTACAGCTATGGGGAAGAAATGCAAAACATAAAATCTCTGGTTTATTCTTATTAACATTTGCGAACATCAAGAGTTAACATTTTTAAAACAATTTAAAAAAATGCCTGCTTTGTTAATAATGTATAAAATTATATTTTATAAAAATGAAATAGAATTAAATAAATAAATAAAATGCAAAATACTTATTATACTGTATTGATTAAATTGAGTAGTGATTAAATTGAGTAGTGATTAAATTGGCACAAATTAAATTGAATAAAAGGAAAAATGTGATTAGTTTACATTTCTTAGACCCCATTTGGGTAATACAGGTGTGCATATAAGTGTATTTTACATTTACATTTTAAATTTCTAAAGATTTGATCTACTTCTACTTATTTTAGCATATAGTACTTTAACAAATCTCTTAATTCCTTCCATCCTTAATGCATACACTCTCTCGATACATGGAATTGTCAGGTTTTTTTTCCTTTTAAGAGAAATTCTTGAAGCTGGACATAACAAGCTAAAGAATCATTAGCGCTAGCATTAGCCGCTAACCACCTGCTGGTTAAAAGCAAACGCTATTGATTCTTTAACGTTTGCATGCATGCGCAAAACAAATTTTACCCCTGGCAGTCTTGTGTACGTTTCCTAAAGGAAACAAATGCGCTCAAAGTGGGAGGCGGAGACTAAACAAACGGTCCGCCACTTAATACGTTCCTGAGGAAACTCAGATTGTAACTATGTTCCGCAAGTAAAAAGGATTGCATTCGTTACACGTGTACCGAACCGAAAGCCCTGTACCGAAAAATGTACGTGTACCGTCACACCCCTAATATATATAAGCACTATTTTCCCCCCTGCTGAGTTAGTTTTAACTTTTACTGCCATTTTACACTAAGGGTGTATAAAAAAAAAAAATACAAATACAAATACAAATAAGTACATAAAAATATACTACTATTACTACTAATATTAATAATAATAATAATAATAATAATTATTATTATTATTAGTAGTAGTAGTAGTAGTAGTAATAGTAGTAGTATTACTATTATAAATTATTATTATTTTTTTATAAATCTGATACCCTTTTTTTTTGCTAATTAGCATTTAGTTAATGTACCAAATTTCAAATATGTTATACAGTGCAAAAAAACATTGGGAAAAAAAGTTATTTCAGTCAGAATGTTTCTTATGAGAATTCTCTGTTTGCATGCCACCCTAAGTCTGGACTATTATTAGATGTAGATTAGATTATTTGACTGGCTTGTATTAAAGCCTTTTAAAGTAGAGTCTGACTCTATCCAAAATTGTATTGTACTTCAGAATCCCTTTGTTCTCTTTTTTTCTTGATTTGACATTCTAAATTCCCTGGAGAGGGTGTGGTTTCAGAGATGACAGTGTGAAGTCTGGGGTTTATATGCTGAGTCTGTGATAAAGGTGAGAAGGTGGAGTTTTAAGAAGTAAAAAGAGGGGACGGGGCACCAGGAGAGAGGGGAGGAGAGCAGACGATATGATATAGAGAAAAGATAGTTGGGAGTGGTGGGCATCAAGTATAATTTTCAGCCAGATGTCACAGGGCTGTACTGTGACATAGCCAGAGATACTGGAGCTAAACCTCCTCAGCAGTGGACTGTGGAGGTGTGGTACTAGTGATGAGAATGCAAGGAGGGCTATCTTTACTCAAAAACCTAAAACTATAATGTGGCTCGATAATAGCAAGCAGGTCATCCAGATCCAGAGAGACCCGAGAGTCTCTGGACGTCTTATCAGCCAGTACCTGCTGCTCAAACTGTCTGACCTGTTCCCTAACTGACAGCTTTGTGCCATGGCCACTCGGGGTCCCCATATCAGTATCAAACTCTTCTGGGCTGTCTTTAAGATCAGGATTCAGTGCTTGCTCTTCCCACTCAGCAGGGTCCCAAAGGGCTTGTTCTCGCAGTGTGCCATAAATTTCGCCCTCATGAATACGACAAGGCAAGGACCAGGTCAGCTTCTGATTCGTAGGGTTTATAGATGATGAGCTGATGTCCCAGAGGCTGCCAAACAAGTGGCTCTTCGGTCTCATGACTGGATTGGAAATACTCCCCTGGTAAGGGGGACTCTGGGTAATTACCGGGTGTAGTTCAGAGAATAAGGTGACACTTTTCTCAGACTTAGGCAGGTTGTTGTGCAGGGTGCCATTGACAGCAATAGCACAAAAAGCAGTGGTGCTAACAAGCCTCTGTCGATAGGCCCCCTCGGTAACTGACTTCTTGTGTCTGATACAGACAACAATATGAAGTTTTAGCAAAAAATGACTAGAATTACCATACATACATACATATATATAAATGGGGAAAAGGAGGAATAAGTGAGAAAGTGGGAAATGCTAAGTTAGGATACTTCACTAATTTTCACTGCTGTTGACAAGCTCTATTAATGTAATTCTACACTATTACAAGAGGCATTATTGCATTGCAATAGTAAGACTAATACTTGAAGGATTTTGTGATGCTGCCTTCATAAATAATCCCACTAACAGTCACATTCTGTAGCAATAAGCTCAGGCTGTACAATATTGCAAATATTCAATACTACTGAAGGTAAAACAAGAGACTTGGCTACTAACAGAAGGAGAGAAAGAATAAAAATGCAAATGACTTACTGCACTCTGAGTAGAGAATAAAAGGAAAGATGTAAAAGTGAAAGAATGAGAAAGATGTGTGGAGAGGGAGAGAGAGAGAGAGAGAGAGAGAGAGAGAGAGAGAGAGAGAGAGAGAGAGAGAGAGAGAGAGAGAGAGAGAGAGAGAGAGAGAGAAATACAAAGAGCAGGTGAATGTGAGCTGAAACCAATAAACTTTGACAGAGTATAAAATGCAGGCTTGCATTAATGAGCAGAGAGTGAAGACAGATGTGCTTCTGTTAACCCTTCATATGTAGATTAATATTCTATATGTTGTCCAATAATTGATTAGATTAAAACAACAAACTTCAAATAATAAAAAAAAATAGACCGACCGACCAAACCGACCGGACCGACCGACCGACCGGCAGACAGACAGACAGACAGACAGACAGACAGACAGACAGACAGACAGATTTTTTGGCAGATATGTTACTGGTATTTATACATTTTTATGTCCTTTACAAATGCTGGAACAATGCTTTTCACTATAGGAGCTTACCTGCTGTAATATCTAGTAAATATTTTCCTCGCAACCGCATGACAATATGCCAATTAACAAGCAGTCAAACTGAGTTTGACATAAAAAAGAAACAAAAACAAACAAACCCTCCAAAAAAACTGCTTGTTTGCTTGCTGCAAGTAGAAGCACCAAAATACCACATATTTTACTGTATGAATGCTATTGTGCGCAGCAAATAGCTAAATACAATAATCATCGTACTTCTGTCTAAATAACCTCTGGGATAAATACCTGTGGGATATGCAGTTACACATCTATTACAGTCTAAACCATTTACATTTCCTTTCACTTTTAGTTGTGTTTATAACTTGGCAAAAAACATACTTATGAGTGGATATATAGATAAATCACAGAATTTTAGCTCCATTGGTCATAAACCTTTTTTATGATTTTTATAGGAGAAAACCATGTTTCTCTTTTAATCTGTGGACAAGGTCACTACTAGACTGTTAATAGACAACTTTTTGAGATTTCATTTCCTTTTGCTTCCTTTTGAGTCCTGGATTACAAAATTACCTGGCTGTTTTAAGTTCGATCAATGTGTATGAGAAGCTCCAGCAAAGGTTTTACTGAGAACAACAAAAAAATATTAAAAGGGAGAATGTACAACACTTAATGTAAAATCCAACATGGTATTGTACGTTCAAGGTTAAATCCCTGCTATTAAAAAGTCCTTCTCTACTATTGAAAATTCTGCCTTGAACTTATGAAGACAAATTATAGAAATCAAGAAACTTCTTGGCCTTTACATGAAGACTGAGACTTTCTACCAATTAAATACACATTCTTAGAGGTTGACTTACATTTTGCCATCTCCGAGTTCCTCATAGAGATTAGATGGAGCTGAAGCTGAAGCTGAAACAGGAACTGGACCAGCAGCTGATTTTGTAGCAGCAAGTGACTTCTGGATACGGGCGGTTTTGGCACACTCTGCCTGTTTCCTGTTGAAACAGTTGCACACAATCAACAGCACCAAACAGAATTCTTTTAAGTTTTTGCTTTTTTTACACACAGCAAGAACACAAATTTCTGTAGAATTTACCAAAACTACAGAAACTCTTGTCTCTTTTTTAGCATCTTCCATGATTATGGGGGGGTAAGAAGTAAGCACATTTTGTTTGCGATTGAAATAAAACGGGAGACAAGCCCTTCTTGTTCATTTTCAAAAGGAAATTTCTGCAAGGGTTAGAATGGAGAGGAGGATGTGGAAACCCTTTATTCATAGCTTCTGAACAACTGTTTGATCTGTATTCACATGTAAAAGACTGAACTCAATGGGTGTTTTCAGCACATGATTACAGAAATGAATAAAACTTACTCTTTGAATCTGACGAAGAGGTCCACGCACAGCCACAATGGCATGAAAGAAAATGGAAGAGAAAAATAAAAAGAGACAAGTGGTATTGTTAGATAATTAGCTCAGCAGCATTTCCTTATCTAAACATGACAGTGTATAAATATATTTGTAAAAGATTCACAGGCATTCCTCAGCGTCACTTAAGCCACAGAGTTTTTAATGATAATGTGAAGTCTTTCATGTGGTTCTAGATGAATGCACTGCCGCAGGTGTTGGAATGCACATTATTCCTCTGCATTTTGTTCCTCCTGTATGGTGATAAGAGCTCAGGAGGTAGAATAACCCACATTTATCACACAACTCTGTCTACTGCACTGCTGAGAGAGAAATGAACTCTCACCATTACTGTCCCTTTAACACCACTATAGCCTCTCCACCATTCTAAATGCTACTTCTCATGTTTCTAACTTCCTGTTCTATTTCCATGACACGTATGTGCTGTTCTCTAATCAGGAGTCCTGGCTTAAAGTTGACTATTAAAACCTCTTTAATCTTTTACTATTTATTAAACTGTAAAGCATTTGGCCCCAAAATGTCTCATAGTGATACAGACACTGAATTGATACAAGGCTCTTGCACACTGTAGGCATGGGTGTTTTCGAAAAGTATGGAATTTAAACGTTAAATCAGGAAATAAAACAATGTTAGAAAAAAATCATAAGTAATAGGTAAAATAGATCAAATTAAACGTATAAATCCACTGTCTTAAACCTTCCCTACATTATTGCAGTTGGTATAATACGTATAACATTTCACGTCTTCATGTTTTTTCATTAAAAAGTTAAATGACAAGGAACTAGAGCACACAAAGTCTATTAATCCTGAGAAATTGAAGTCTGGAATATTGCCACGAGTAAAAAGCAAGCACCCTGCAACAACTAAAGAGCATACTCCAAATTTTCTTTTCGGCTTCTACCGTTAGGGGTCGCCACAGCGGATCCTCCGCACGTTTGATTTGGCACATGTTTTACGCTGGATGCCCTTCCTAACGCAACCCTCCCCAATTTATCCGGGCTTGGGACCGGCACTAAGAGTGGCTGGGGATGGTTCCCTGACCGGGAATCGAACCCGGGTCGCAGCGGTGGGAGCGCTGCATCTTAACCACTAGACCACCAGGGGACTGCATACTCCAAATTTAAAAATTCTAAAAAGCAAAAAAAAAAAAAGCACCTGCATTTAACTGCTAATTTTATATTCAGACAGTTATAAAGCTATATTGCTTTCCAGTCAGCTACAATTCTTACCATGGTGATTTGTGTTTTTGTTTGCTTATCTTTAATTAATTCACTATAATTATCTACAAAATGTAATTTGAAGCTTATATTGCATAAATTCACATGTTGCTATTGCTTAGTCACTTTACCCTTTAAACTGCCTCTAAATACAAATATAGAAAATACAAAATACAAAAAGAGAACATTGAGAGAAACAACATCCTATTTGGAGACATTACTCCAATATTACAATCTTTTAGATAAACAAAAAAACGTCTGCATTTTAGGCTTAAAGGCAAGTGCTTGTAAAAACATCTACTCAGCAAATATCTGGCAACCTGAAAGGATCAACGAAAGTAATTCTAGTAAAGTGAATGATTGAATCTGTAAATGTTCATAATCCAGCTCTGATTATGGGTACCTTAATAACTAGAAATTTAGTTTCAAATACAATTGATTAATTGTGCAATTTGTGTTTTGAACAACAAAAAAAATAAAGTGTTTTGAAGATATTCTGATTACAATTGTCAGTGTACACCGAAGATGATGCAACCCCCTTTCTAGTCAGGGTTTTCTGCCTCTTGCCATCTTGCCTCTAACATTCTTCTGTAAAACTGCTTTGTCAAAATGTCTATAGCTGAAAAAGGGCGTATTCTAGTACTAAAACTGTATTGCACCGTGTTTAATTGAATCTGTGCATGAGACCGGGAAGCCCTGTGGACCTACTGTAGATGTTTTCGTCTTTGTCTCTGTGTCTCTTATTTATCTCCCTGGAGCAAGGAATTGTTGGAGGAGAGCTGCATAGACAGATGCTGTATTGTTGTGATGTTGGCTGAGGTGAGACAAAGCAGTGTGTCGAGAATAGAGAATTCATCAGATCAGTCACAAACGCCTGTAATTAATCTGCTTTCACATGGTGCTGGTGGGGAGATATGCCTGTTAGAATGTCTAATTACACAGAAACTCCCTGCTTCATACCTGGCACTCATTCAGACCAATTTCATGCTATTTCTGTCATTGTCCATCACCTCATCCTGTTCTCTTTCCCTTTTGTTTATTTATTGGTCGCTATCTTCTTCCTTTAGTTCTTTAGACAGACTTTATACCACTCAAGCTTTGTTATAATGGTGGATTTACAAATATAAAATGATTACTTCACAATTCCTGTCGATCCATTTTATCATGAAATTCCTGCTGTCTGCTTTCTACTTCCCAAACCATTACTCACTGTTTGTATGTGACCATGATGATGAGAATGGCAGGGATGCAGCAGAGGATGATGATGATGGCAAGGGCGAGTAGTGCACCCTCTGTGTAGCCCACAGCCTGAGCAGCTTTCTTCACAGTGGCCACGATGTCTGGAGAGCGGATTTCCAAAATCCTCCCGCCTTCACCCAGGTATGGCTGAAACTCTTTATTAATGTCCAGAATCTTACCATCCAGAAACCTGCCAAATAAATACAGAGACTTTACCAACATACAGAAACTACTGACATTCAGGATATTAGGTGCATTGGTATTTAATACTATTTATGGGTTCAACTACATTTAAGAATGCCAGTAGAAGAGCAGCTGGAAAGGATTATGTAAGGGATAATCCACAGCTATTTTAATGCATATTTAAAGCTTTAACTTGTTAATGCTGGCAAATGACCATGGTATAAGCAGGATAATCCACCCTGCTTTACTGTTATTCCCCTTCTGTGTTGCGCATTCAAATTGTGTAACGCACACCTAGCTGTGGATTATCCTGCTTATACCATAGTCAGTTAAATCTGTCCTTGATATTGTCATTAATTCAGTCAGTGCAAAATTGACTAAATAGATAAAAATATCCGTTAAATTTGTTTTTTTTCATTTATCTTATATACATTTTGTTAAATCTAAATAACATACAAATATGGTAAAATGATAAGAATACATTCAATTAAATGATTTTTAATAGAAAGAGAGAGAGAGAGAGAGAGAGAGAGAGAGAGAGAGAGAGAGAGAGAGAGAGAGAGAGAGAGAGAGAGAGAGAGAGAGAGTGTGTGTTATGTACACCTGTTGCATCTCTACTAATAGTGAAGCTGTTGGTGTTAATTCATTGAGCCTTTAATTCCTCAGAATCAAGTATTCTGACAAAACATTTCATACATTGAATGTTGAATGACTGAATTGGAATGAATCTGACTGGCTAGAAGGTGTTGATTAAATAATTGACAATAGCTTTAAGGTTTAGGTTCTGACACTCACAAATTGACCCTTGTCAAAGTTAATTACATCACACAAGGTGTTTTGTGTGTACGAGTGTAAACTACTTTTATAATTACATTCCAGGCAACTTGGGAATTTGCATTTCAGGCCGATCTCTGGTCAAGTTTGATTCACACACTGCAATCATTAGAATCAAGAACATACAGAATTCCCACAAATACAGGCTGCTAAGTTATTAATATTACTACTGCTATTGTCATTCAGTAACTTTAATATTAGTAAATATGCAAACTATGTTATGAATATTTTTGATAAGCTGGAAAAGTTCTATGTTTGAATTACAAGCTCTTTATAAATGCTGTGCAGTTATAAATCTTATAAACTGCAGTGGTTTCAAATTAAATAAAGATTGCACTTTCATTATCTACTTATTCTACATGGGTAAATAGTAACACAGAGCTTAATGGTGTAATACACTGGCCCTTTTATTGACAGTAGTGAAAAGTCAAATGAGCTCAGATGACAAAAACACTTACAATTAAAATAAGTTCATGTCACCCCAATTATGAGATTCAGAGCTTATCATTCCAAATATGGAAAAGAAATTGCTTCTGAAATTTCGCTTGTTGTGCCTCATTTTGTTGGCAGACATGTCAGCAAAACTGCATCCTGAAATAATAACCTTAATGTTTACTGAATTATCCTACTACTGTTCTGAGTACTGAGTCACTTTGTACAATTAAAATAATAATTATAATTTAGTTAATAATAAAATGAATTAGGACATCTGCTAAATGGTGTAAATGAATGAATAATAATGCATTTTTATATTAAACATATAGTAAGTGTTACATATAATAATAATAATAATCATTATCATTGTTATTATTATTATAAAGAAATAATTTAACACATTTGAAATAATGACAAAATTAAAACAGGAAATTTTCCCAGGGTTATCAGGCCTTAAAGAGCACAGCTGAACAGCTTCAGCTGAATTTCTAATTGTTATTAGTTTGGACCACGTGAGAGTTGGTTTTCTTCATGTACTGTATGTTCCCTGCTTACTTGAAAAGCTCTTGTCGAGATATAGCCCTGTTTGTGAGAGGGTCGATCGCGTACACCTGCAGGTCTGATTTGCTGTAGTCCTCTAATGAATATCCTTCCCCATGCCGCCGTGGTCCGATGGATTCCACTATCACTTTAGCTCCAGGGATTTGGTCCTGCACATAACGCTCGAGAATTCTGCGATCAACAATGCAATAAGCAATAAAACTCACTCAGACTTTGGCCACAATACACAATGGATGCATTTCTTTATTTCCTCATATATGAAGCTCTGTATGGCTCTACAGCTGAAGTTGTAACTTATAACATCTATAGACAAAAACTATTTTCTTCAATGTCAAATACAAATCTTGCTGCTGGAAATATAGTGCACAGCCAAATGTCAGTGTCCATGACTTAAACAACTGTATCTCTGCCAGAAAACAAAGTCAATGGAGAGACCCTAGAACATTGAATGCAGTTGTAGAAAAGTTATATACCAGTCTGCACAAAGACATAGAAATTGCATCAGGCAACCTCTCTACATATTCATTTCCTTACACTGGCAAGCGAGGGAATAAAAAGCATGTCACAAGGCCTCACAGTGGACTTACTTAAAAATAATATCGAGATGAATTTTATAGTTTCATGGAATATAGAGGATTCTTATTTTAATTCCTAGTGGTATGCTTGCCACAAAACCAATCCAGCATTTTTAAATCCATTATTTCTAGCATTTTTATATCCAAACTATCCCTACAGTGATAATTATTAAATAAATGAATAATGTGCTCTCATTAACAGTAACTGAACAGCTTCTCTGAAAACTGTTATAATGTTTGGCTATTAAAGTACATAGTCTGAATCAAAAGAAGAATAAAGGTAGACAAACAAAAAACACCCAATCAGTGTGCAAACTGATATAAAATGTAAATTTGCTTCGCCAACATTGCGTTGAAAATGAGATATTTCAGATGTTCGATTTGGTAACTTTGCTTTTTTTTTTTTTATGGTACTTTAAATAAAAGTGCAATCCCTAATCTGTAATTACATTATCAAGGGTATGCTTATTGGAACTGATTTCATTCGCAATATATTTGACATATCCTCGCAGTTTGATAGAATGCATAAATAGGAACAATTAGAGTGGCAGAGATGTTCTACTCCAGTCCAGTTCCAGAAGCATCACCTGACAAGTTGCTCTTTGTTCTCTTCCACTACTGTAGGCGGCACATTGGACACAACTACCTGCATGTCCAACGCATTCACCACTGACACCTGAAAGACAAAAAAGTAAAAGAGAGAGCGAGAGACAGAGAGAATTTAAATTTTTCTACTTGCTCTTCCGGAGAGATCTTTCTGCCATAAAGCAGGCTTTGTTTTAAATCTTTTTGCCGAAAAGGAACACATACACCTGAGAACAATTCATTAACAAACAACGATTTGTGCACATGCAGCCCTCTGCTCCCTTTTTATCATACATAACACATGCAAACAATTCTCTTGAAAACCCTTTTATTCTATCAGTGACTTATTAGCTCCATTGCTTTAATGGAAATGCACAATTCACTGGCTGCATAAGTACCAGAACGATGCAATTAGGGGGAAAATCGATTCACTTGACAGCAAACAAATGTAAATTTATTGCTGCACTAACAAGTGTGGATTGTTTTGTTTTCTATTTATTTATTTATTTATTTATTTATTTATCTATTTATTCATTCTTGTAGAGCCGTGCAGTCATAAAAGCATGCACACACACACACACACACACACAGACGTGCACACACAGACGCGCACACACACACAGACGCGCGCACACAGACACAAACACCTGAATGCTCAAGATATCAAGATACACATGGGTGACAAACTAAAGAGGAAAACAACATACAGGGTGTCCTATAAATCCAAGAAAATAAAAAAAAAGCTTTTATTTACAAAACCATGCTACGATTTCTCTCAATAAACAAATTGGTACAAGTAGAATTATTTGGATTCATTGTTTCTTGTTTAAATACTTTATAGTATGTAAAAATGTAACATTTGCATAAATCCTTTAATGCTGGATATAGACTTTAATTTACCATGTACATAGATTGTTCATGATCATGGAACTATATTTGGGACATCAAACACCATTTTACAATAGATAACCGACTTTTAGCTGCTGTTTTGATAATGGTGGAGAGCACTGTCTAACCCTTTGGTACAAAATGTCCCCAAATCTTTTAAGTTCAACTAAACTGACTCAGGGCTGGAACTGCACATTTGCCTGGGGGGTATGAAAAATCATGGCTGGTGCCCCGACCCTTCCCCCCAATAAAAGAAGAGTAAATAAAAGCACTTTTTATCGTCACTCTGGATAAGGATGTCTGATAAATGTAAATATAGGTTTCTATAATTATTGTCTGCTACTACATATTACATGTTTTTTTGTCTTTCTTAGCTTATTTAACATTGGAAAAGTACATTCATATTTCAAATGTGCAAAGCTGTTCTATTGTAATATATTTCTGAACCTGGAGCAACTGCCAAAAATATTCCTTGTAAGTAAAATGTTTTTTTGCCAATGCATTCTGATTCAGACATATCCATACTCCCACTTACCACCACCTCAGCACTGCTGCTCAGACCTTTGCCATAATCATCAGTGGCAATGACCTCGAATTTGAAGTAAGAACGCCGCATGTTTCGATACATGATGGCACTTTTGATGATGCCGGTGTATTGCTCGATGACAAAGCTGTCCTGACCCTCAGGAGTTGGGGGGATGATTAGCCTGTAAGTCATCTTACTGTAGTTCCCAGTGTCTATATCTGTAGCCTACACAAATGCACACAAATATACACAAGAACCTTTTGAGCGATCAGTGTCAAAACTGGAGTATTCATTCCTACCAAGACATAAAAAATAAAACCAAGCAAGAACAAGAGGTTGCATATGAATGTGGAGAGTCAATAAAAACAAGAAGCTATTCCCTATGGAATTAAATTTTTTTTTACAAAGCTTTCATTCAGCAGCACTACAAGTTTTTGCGAGGAACTGCAGCTGAACTGGTGTTCGGAATAGAATAAAGAATGTGTGTGCATATGTGCTTTAAAGCTATAAACTAGGACAAAAATATTCTCAAGGACAGTGACTGGAGAACCTACACCTACATAACTGTCATAAACCTAAATAAATTATTATAAATGCTTGCTCCAAAACCACCACCTTTCATAAAGAGTAAGTGTCATCATTGTAGGTCGAGCAGACCTACAATAATAATTATGAAGTCTAATTCTATAGGTATGTTTATATAGGTACAATTAAAACAGTTGCATAATCGGACAGTACAACCAGTGATTTATAAAATTACCCGTGAGCTACTAGAAATGCTGCTGAAGTTGGGTTTGAAAGTATTTATAACCCTATTGAGATGTATATTGTGACCTGGAGCAATTCCATCATTTACAGAGGATTTTCTGAGATTTATTTTCGTTCGTATTTTCCATGGCACTCCTCTAAGAAACTTACATGCTTAAATTACCTCCTCTTATTTATTACATTTTTTTTTTTATCAACTCTGCACTCTTCTGATAATTTTAGTCCTGTAGTCCTGTCTGGATCGATTTATTTTGCTGGCAGATACTAAATCTTGCATTGGAATAAAATTTTATTTTATTTTTTTACCTCTGCTACTTGCCAACTTTTGCGTACCCAAATCTCTTTCCGCATCAGGAAACAATGAACAAGGAATCTCTTAACTACGTATTTAGTGTGGATTGTATAACTTCATATCTATACTGACTACAGTGGAAACCCATTAACAAAAAAAAAAGAAAAGAAAATCAATCAAAACCAGTGCGTTGACACAGGCTAATTAAATGCTGTCAGGAACAAGTACAAAGCCACTTTATATTCACATTTTCTACAATATCAAGCAATATTTAGTTATTTAACTCATTAATTAGTTAATCAAAAATAATTAATCAAGTGTTATAATGTTAAAATTGCTAAACAATCAAGCAAACAAACAAACAAAACATTGTTATATGCAACATTATGAACCCCTTTTCAGTTTTAGAAACTAATTCTATCCAGATAGAGCTTAGTTTAAAATATTTGTATTATTTTTTTTTTTCTGATATTTAGCCTGTGCTAACAAATAGAACAATTCACCGTGGGTGAGCACTATCTGTGCTTCACTTTGCTGTCACTATGGTTACCACTCTGGAGACTACACTGTCCTGCTGTTTGAAGAGCTGCACTGAGTGCAGAATCCTGACCTTTCATATAAGAATTGGAAAGAGTCAGGTGAAGTGAAAAGTGTTGTATTATCTGCCATTGGAAAACCCTTTTTAAAAGCTAAATACACCATAGTTTTCCATATTTATTTTCCACATAAACGGTCTGATATGATTGACAGATTATATCGTCAAAAGGATGTGAAAACATGACGTAAATAACATCCTATTTCAGAATAATTTCCCCTGTGGAATGCCTTACAAAAAAGAGGCAGGAGAGCTCCCATCCTGTTCCCAGCACAGATGTAAGATCCTTACCACACACTTCCACAGGCCCTTACCTCCCATTCACAAACCACTCACCACTCAACCAGCCCTGAAGTGTGTGCATATATATATATATATATATATAGTAATAGACACAAAAGTCTAAATCTGAATGGTTTGCTAAAGTTGAACAAAAGGGCCTGGCACTCAGACTACTAGTATTATAAGTGGGTTTATTGTCACCACCAAACTTTGGCAAACCACGTCTTCATGGAGCTCATTTTGTGCACAGGGACACTGTCATGCTGGAACAGATTTGTGCTTGACCGTTTTTAGTGAAGGGAACTTTTGATGTTACAATCATACAAAGGGATTTATACAACTGTGTGCTTTCAACAATTGTGTTCTTGCCTTCCAAAAAACACATATGCAGCTGATGTTTTCACATACTTTTGGCCATATAGCAATATCAGCAATATTCAGTACCACTATCAATGACAAAGTAAAAAAACTGTCAAGTGATATCAATTTATTATATCTAGGCTAATAATATTTTTGTTGTTCTGCTGTGTAAATTTTTTTTTTATAATTGATCATATCTATGCTTATACAATTTTTTGGAATAATTATTACATAACAGTATCGTGGCACTGAAATGTGCTATGTATGTTTTCAGCATCTTAAATGTGACGTAAGTATAATTTCAGCAATTCAGATTTTTTTTTTTTTATTGAAAACATACTGCATGCATAACCCACTATGTCATTATATTGTCAACACTGTCATGTTTTCTGTCATATTGATTCCACATCACAGTGAGTTTGTTGCGTCACTTTGTCACCCATGTGTGGCTCTGTCGTGGCAGATATACAAGAGCTACAAAGCCAGTACTTGATGTTGTAATGTAAGTCAGCCTGAAAAATGTCATACAGAGTACAGAGTCAATGAAACTACCACTGTATGTGTTTTATGTCAGCCTGACAGAAAAATTGATGAATGCAGCTTTTCTGACATCTGACACCTGTTGGAATAAGTGCTTTGAAATAGTTGTTTAGATTTAGGTTAGTTATCAGAAATAGCTTTGGGTTTAGTTTTTCCAAAAGCCATCTGAGTAGCAACCTTGAACTAGTGCAAGCAAATGGAGTTAATGAAGTTAATGGAGTTTAAAATTAATATGAAATAGAATAACTCAAATTTTGTTATCGCAACTAGACATATTTAAACTGGATTTTTAACTTTGCAAGCAGGCAAAGTCTACATTTTATGTGATCATGTTTTGAGAAAACAGTTGTCATAATGAGAGCTGATATTTTTGTTTCGAACTAGTGTTTCAGCAAGAGAGACTAACAAAATGAGAATTATTTTCAAGAATACATCTTTTCCACTTAGCTGCTCTGGATAGCACTGAGGCTACTCTTCTCTCAGCCTTTTGTTTAGTAGGAGTTATTAAAGAATGCTTTTCTTTTTCTCTTGTTTCCTCTTACAACACACAGAGCATCCCTGTTTCAGGACTTTTTGTGATCATTGGTAACTGCTAGATTCTTAATTTAATTTGAACCAAAAACAAGGTGCATCTGCTTTTAATTAGTTAAACAATTAATGTTATGTAATCATCTAATTTATTGACTTTTTATTAGCTCAGTAAAACTAAAAGGCAGCTTCTGACATGTCAAATGTGATTTATTTATTTAAGGTTGGTAAGTGTGTGGGGGTCTGCAGGAGAGACTATTAGAGAGAAAGACAGCAGCAAAACCTTTGAGAGGGTGAATTTTTATAGTGAAAGTAGAGGACAGGGTCTAATTGGACAGGAACAGAGTGGAGGCACAGGTGGGTGGCACTGGAGCAGTGATGGCAGGCGAACTTGTCTTTGGCGAGAAAAGTTCAGTACTCTAACAATCACGTACTGTATGCGGCTAACTTGCACATACGCATGCCAACTTATTGCAAAAACAGAGAGAAAGGTCACAACCGGGAACAACAACAAAATTTCTCTTGTTCTCGAACACAGAGACTTGAAAAACAGGATACTTACAATAACCTTCAGGACCGACGTAAAGGTCTTAGTGTCTTCAGTTACTCCGCCAATGTACAGGGACTCTGTAAATACTGGAGGATGATCGTTCTCATCCTGCACGTTGATAAACACCCTGGCTGTATTCGCTGTGTATTATTTTCCGTTTATGCACACAAAAACACAAAAGGAGTCAGAGAGACTGGATTAGAAACAGCACTCAGTGTGAAAAACTGCTGAACCTATTTGTCACAGTTAGAGTTTGAGGTGCACAGAATAAATATGTACACAATGCCGGCTCAACCTCTATGCAAGAGTAGAGCTGAGAAATATGTTCTGCCATGAGCATTTTATCGTCTTCCACTGGGCAAGTCGAAAATCATGTGGCTGTGGACCCGGAACCAACCGAGGGAATGTGACTAACAAAGTGCTATTCATCATATCTTATAATTAGACAGAAAAAAAGTAACAGTTTTGTTAAAACGGAAAACGGAATGCTGTAAGAGTTCAACAAACATATTGTCCCCACACACAAACACATGCACACACTGCTACATTAAGAGACTACATGCAATAATATTCAGCAGAATAACTGCCCCCTGTAGGTGTTCCTGAGTGGGCTTTAAGTGCATTTTCAGTCTCCATGCAAAGCTAAAAAAATAATAAAATTAAAAATCTAGACCCAAATTGATTCAAACCATTAACACTGCATCATGAAGTTCACGCTGTTATTTGTGGCAAAGTGCGCTTTAATGTGTGTGTAGGCGTATGTGTGTGTGAATCCTGACTAATTGGCCTGTGACAATCTTACTTATGTGATGCTAGTCCTGTTTCGCTCTGATCCTTTTAACACACATCAATAAAGTTTTAATAAAAAGCTCTCGGCAGGCGGGCAGCCGTTTGTTTGAGCAGAAACGCAGATAAAGCAAGGAGCAGGTGGAAAGAGGGAGATAGCCGTGCCTGCAGCTTTCCTTGCCCCAGCCTACGACAATGCAACAGCAGTGATGTCTGACTGAGAATGCTGCTGGGGCTGCTTCGTATCGCTTATGACCTTTTGCACGGCGCTTACTTTTGGAAGGCACACGCAGGTTGGCCAGAACAAGGGCCAGAGAGTCAGCCTGCAGACGGAGCTCATAGCTGGTGCGCGTCTCATAGTCGAGTAGCTTCGCCGTGTAAATCATTCCAGTGCGGTTATCCACTCGAAACTCACCTGCACAAAAAAACACAAAAAATGATAAAGGAATATTTCACAGGAGATTTGATGAGTCAGAGAGACATGGGGAGACACTCTCTTTGCTAAGATTCTGAGTTTGATTCATAAAGATGTGAGTCCAGAGTGTTCTTGAGGTGGGAGGGATTCATCAAAGCAGCACTAGTCAGTTTTGGCCATCTGTGAGATAGCTTTTTGCCTGAAGTGTGCTACTCTGCTCAGTGATGTAAAATAAGCAGAAAATTATAATAATAAAAACACAGCAGCCAGGTTAATTTGACACAGGAAGAATGTTTTCAAAGAAACATATTTAAAGTAGTATTTAGAAGTAAGTGTTATGAGTTGGGTTGGGTTAGTCTATGAGCCAGAATCATAATGAATTTACTGAGGTTGAGATTTCAAAGCATTTATATACGTAGCCGTGAATAGTAGCCCATAAATGTAATCGTTGTCACCCTGCCCTGTTGGTAGCTGTTAGTGAATGGCCAAAACAGCAAAAGAAAAAAAAATGGTTAAAATATAATATTTAATTCTATTTGTATATTTTGCAAAGTCAGTATTCAGCTACTGATAAAAATGAGCACTGCCACAGCAAAAATGATGACTTACAGCCAGGGTCAGTTAAAACAGTGCTGAGAACACTCCCTAAGGAAAATGAGCAAGGGCACACAGCTCCAGGAACCAGAGCTTATAAATGACTCAGGAAAGCTTGTGTCGGAAAAGGGTGATGCAGAGGACTTTAAAAGAAGTATAAGAGTGTAAAGAAATACTGCCGTATTTTTCAACCTAATCTCTATCCATTGTTTCTGTCGTGTAGATGCGATAACCACAGACAACCCTTTATTTAGTAAAAAAGAACAATAAATATGAACTCTAAGTGCAGTTGTTGCCTTATATCAATAATCAACAAGGAATGTCAGTATGATTACATTATGTTTTAGTGATGGGAATGATTACATTATGTGTTGCAGGTATCAAAGAATGTCTAGCCAAAGTTTGTATTATTTAGTTAAATTCAACCTTGAAACACTGAAGCAATACCCATTGTTTTCCCTTAAGCATCTGTAATATTTATAACCACAAATTCCTCCCTGTGAGAAAACACATCCATCCGTGAAACAACAGATTTAGAGGTCAATTTACAAACATCTCTGACTAAAACAATACCTGAATCTAAGCTGTCTACAAAATGTTTCAAAAAGTTTCATGAACATTTGCTGTTGTTCTTTAGAGCACAGATAAATGTGACAGAAAATCTCGTCATTAATAATCACGCATATGTAACAGATGCTGTTGATTAAAGTCTGTTGTAAGAAGAAAACTAGCACACTCTTAATATGCCATGCTCTTTATTTAACATGCAATGCAAACAAATACGTGTGTGAGCACGTTGTGTGATATTTTATTTTACTGTTCTCAGTTCACTCACCCCCCTCATTGCCCCCCACGATGGAGTAGAACACGGTGGTGTTTGCAGCCGCTGCAAGAACCATTCCTACAGCCCGGCCGATCGGAGCATTCTCACTCACCGGGCTGAACCTAAACACAAAAAAGGACATAAATCAATCCATATCGCCATAATGTGCTGGCAACAATCCATGATTCACTTGACGTTCCTTTTTCATTAGGCCTCACATATGGTAACAGTGTGTTATGATATTTTTGTCTTCTCTGAATTTCAGTTCCAGTACAAATCAAAGCTGGCAACCTGCAATAATGTGGGATCAGATAATGATCACTGCACTTATACCTGAGCAGTTAATCTTCAATGAGAGCTCTTACACTCCTGCACAGTAACGGCATCTCAAAACTAAGAGGAAAAAGCAGATTAGTGCTTTCAGAGGCCCATTTAGCGACACTGAGGTGAATCTCGGGGAGTGGTGGCTCCAGCGGTTAAGGCGCTGGGTTACCGATCGGAAGGTCGGGGGTTCAAGCCCCGGTATCGCCAAGCTGCCACTCTTGGGCCCTTGACCCTCTATGCTCCAGGGGACCCTTAAGAGAAAAATAAACCAAGGACCGTGACGTCGGAGCGACGTGGGGCCGCCTTCCGGTGGGCTCACCACCTGCAGGAGGGACCGTAAGGGACCGGTGCTGAGAGGATTGGGCAGCAGTCGAAGGCGGGGGCCTTGACAGCCCGATCCATGGACACGGAGAAGTGTCTGGGGAATCTGCTTAGACTGCTGCCCCCGCGACCTGAATTACGGATAAGTGGGAGAAGATGAATAAATGAATGAGGTGAATCTCAGATAATAAAAAGGAAGATAGGGATAAAAGCTAGGCCCATTTTCCAGTTTATGGCAACAGCCCGGAAAGGTCAGTCTTTCAAAGAAAGTTGCACTTAGAAGTTCAAAGATCTCAAATAGATGTGTGAAAGTTCTGCCCTAGTTGAGATTATTTTCTTGTGTATGCACAATTGCTATTGCTATTGCTTTTAGTCAGTTTATGTTCATTTATAAATCACACACTATAAAACTTAGTAAATTTTATAGCAATTTGTAATTATTTGTATAATATTTGTAAGTGTGGTAATTAGCAAATATAAACATATCTACATAATCTAATGGATTTTGACTTGTGTGATTTTGGTCATGATTTGGTCATCTGATACAAATTTTGGAAATCCTAATTGATTCCTATTATACGAGGCTCATCGCTGGCTTGACAGCTGATTAATGGCTGTTACAATAATTTTTGTCCCTCCGATAAAATTCTGGCAGTGTTAGAAGTTTTCAGACACTTTACTGCAGTGTGATGACTTCTATGACGACCATCAAACCAAGAACCAATAGAAGCACCAAACATGATGATGTTATTAGCGCGAAACAAAACCTCAAGTTCGCTCTGTAGATTTGAAAGACCATAATGTCCTCTTTTGCTGAGCCATGACTTGCTCCACTCATGTTGTCTTTGTTTCTATCATCATCAAAACATGTCATGAACAAATTTTACGCTACAGATTGCTTCTAGCTACCATTAGCAAGAGAACATGCTTCTGAACGTGCAATGGACTGATGCCGTAAAACCTCCGACAAGTTTTTTTCTTGTGTGTGCCAGTTTTTGACAGTCTGACATTATGACAAATGAGATTCTACAGTGTGACATGGGGACAATCATACAGTCTGACAAGCAACAATCCCAAAGGCCTAGTAAAAATCACCCCGCATTAGCCATTTAAAGAAAGTAAAAGAACAAAGAAAACTGATGTTAGAGGTCAAAGATTTTGCTCAAAGACCCAACCATGACAGTTGGCAGTGCTGTGAATTGAACACATGAACACATTAGAAAAATTGAGCAAAAGATCCTGGATTATGTCAATCACAATTCATCTATAAAGCACATTTATAACAAACGACTAAACTGAAATGCTGCACAGAGTTATGAAAAAAGACACAAACAGACCAAAGAAAAAGATAAAATGGAGACCTTATACTGAGTCATAAGATAAAACAAATACATTTGCTTTAAGATGTGACATAAAATCATTAAGATTTGATGAGGACTTGACAACTTGTTTCAAAAGCTATGTGCAGCAACTGAGAACACTATGTCACCTTTGTTTTTAATCTTTATGTTTTATGTTATATTTAATTCTATAAAAGACTGTATAATACTATAGTTTTTTTTTTTGAGTAAACCATTCATTGCATTTAAACAAACATTAACAGTATAATATGGGGAAGAGGAATTAATTTAGAAGGAAAGGAAAGGAAAAATACACTCCTATATGTATATGTATCCACTCTACTTATTCACATAACTAAATTGGCAGCTCCAGGATTTACAGAAATTTGCAGTTAGGCACAACTACAAGTGAGAGAAGAGTGGGTGGACCACAGCCGCATTGCATTCCTATGCACAGCGCTAACAAAAAAATAATAAATAAATAAATAAAATACAGCAAAGTGATTATGGGCAGAATAAACCTGCTGTAGACTCCAGCCCTGACCTGCTGTGCTAGAGGGCCGATGAAGTGTTCTTTCCATTATCACTGAGACAATAGGAGGCTGCCGCAGCTCAACACTTCCGCTGTCAGCAGAAAGTCAAAAGCTTTCCCATTAACGACCCAAAGCCGATAAGCCTCCCATCAGTTCCCATGGAAATTACCCATTCCATAAATAGCCCACGTGTTGGTGGTGGAGCGAGAAAGGCAGGCGAAGAGATGGAAGCTGTAGGACTGCTCTGAGCTGCTTCACACTGTGCTTTTCTGGTTCCTTTCAGCTGAGACACACTTGGGGGAAAAAATACGGTGAGTGAAATAGTGAGTGACTTTCTCTTTGGTGTCTCTTAGTTTGACACTAGCAATAAACAGCAAAGAAATGGAGGCTGTAGGAGGGGGGGAGGCATAGAGAGAGACTTTATCATAAAACATCATCACTGTGAAGCATATTAAAGGATGACATTAACGATCGTCAGTGCATTCGTTTTCTCACTTCTTTGCTGAAACAGCAGAGCTCATTAAATACAAAGAGTTCAAACTTCAGCTAAAATTCTGCCTTAAAGCTCACGGCACATGCTGCCTGTGTGCATAGATAAATTATTTACTATTTAATACACTTGGAGTTGTTTGAAAAAGTAAAAGCTAAGATGTAGAAACAAGCCTAAATGCTATTAAGCACATTTGCATATTTCTCATCAAAAGCCATCAGCACAACATTATCATTTACCGAAGTATATAAAAAAAAAAGCATCCACGTGTATATATAAGTATCAGCCTTTTAATCACTACAAATAAAAAGTAGAGCTGCTGCCTTGCTGGGAATTTTAATTCAGACATTACTCAGAGGATTTTTCCACTTTAAATGTGTTCATCTCACAAATGAGGCAAATGAAATAAAAACCGATTGCTGATAAATTTGAATAAATGAATTCAGTGTGAATTTCAATCAAATAGAATATAATGAAGCTAAAGGGGACTACAGACAAAATATTTATTTTCTTTCTATTATTTTATTATATATTTGCACCTGTGGATTTCTCATTTAATCATGGGAAAGTCCATTTGAAACAGGACTTTGCTTGGATAGTATCAAGATATAGTCTTAATAACCTTAAAAATAAAAAAATAAAAAATTCTGAGATGAGCAGGTGAAGAGAAAAAACACACAAACACAAACAGACATTCACACACAATGCCACAACACACACTATCATGCAACAAAGATGTCTACAATACATTGTCAACAGCTTAGAAGCAAAAAGCACTGACAAAAACTAACAGGAAAAAAATTCCATGTGTACGTGTGCGTGCATGCGCGCGCGCGTGTGTGTGTGTGTGTGTGTGTGTGTGTGTGTGTGTGTGTGTGTGTGTGTGTGTGTGTGTGTGAGAGAGAGAGAGAGAGAGAGAGAGTGACTAATATACAGTCTTGTGTCTTTGCCATTTAAAGTATTCTGCAAATACACATAACTACATCCAATATTCCATAAGAAAATCTGTGTGAATAAAACATTACAGCAGTGTTCTTATATTTTAAATATATAAAGAAAAGGTCACAAATTTTGGAATTACTTTAACTTAGAATTAAATAAATGTGTGTTTTATGACATAAATGTCATTTGAAACATTTCTAAAACATGTCATTTGTTATGCAATACTAATGTAGATCTAGCTATTGGAATTAATGATATTTCCTCTATTTTAAATACATTAAATTTTAATACAGAGCAGCTAATTTAATTTGCTTTTAAGTTTAATTGCTTTTATTCAGTTTCTTTTTAATTTTTTTTTTTCCATCAATCCTCTAAACTAGTGAAGTAGTTAATTTACATCCAATATTCTCTGAAGTAAATATTATAGTAAAAAATTGTAAGACTGAGAAAAGGACAAATAGACAGAGAGCCACAAGATGCAATCTATCGTGCACATTCAAAACAAACTCCTGCACTGTTCTGTTTTTAGTGAGGAACAAATCCAGCACTATAATCACTGTGGATCTTCACTGATCCTACTTTAAATTTGTTGACTTTTGCTCAATCATTTAGTGCTTATGGCACAAAGGCACATAACTTAAGTGCATTTACTGTAAATACGTCAAGCCTGTGTGCAAATCATATACAGTTACATAACTATGGAAGGATTGTATGGCTTCGTTTTTACATAACAGGGAAGAATTACATATTAAGGGGGAAATGCAGTTTTAAAATAAAAAAATTCAGCATAACAACCAACCAAACAAACCAACTTCTCGCACAAATTGGATACCTTTGAAAAAATGCTACTTTTTTTGTCTGATTACTTGTTTGGTCATATGATTGGTTGAATAATGATTGTTTAAAAAAAAAATAATAAAAAAAAACAAAACAAAAAAAAAAACAACCTTTTATTAAAGTTACTATTTTATTATTTGCTCAAGAGTGTTAGAAAAACAGACTTTAAATTTCAGCTCTATTTCCCACAGTGCTCTCTGATTTGATACTAACACTGGGAAGGTTTTCAGTCATCCAGGTCATGTTAAATGTCTCATAGTATTACATCTTGGCAACTGACCACTCATCCATGGGGATGGCACTAAATTGCTCTTTAAACAGGGTGTGTACACCAGTGACACCAGAAAATAGTGCTAAACTGCAGGGTAAACAAGCCAGGGCATTTTTTTCTGAATTAGTTGCTGGAGTTTGACTCAGATGATTTCCTGTTTCCCACACCTTGGTGTCATGTCAATCACGGCATAGTCATTTCATAAATAAAACAACATTTCACTCACATAAGTCACACAATATACACTATATCACACTTTCAATACATATTTATTTTAATAAGTTCCAAATTAAAGATACTATTAAGCAATGATTGTTTGACTTTGTCACTTTTTAGATGCTTCAAATTTATGGGTCAGCATGCTCACAACCTTAATAAACTAAAAAGATCCATTCAGGCACGATTGTCTCCACCTCATGTTCAGTTTATGATGAAACTACACATTTGCCAATATATTGTTTAACAGCAAATAAATCTGAATGAAACCATGTGGAAATGTATTTAGTGTGTCTAAATATGTGTATATTTTTCAATGCTCAGCTTTTTGGGGTTGTGTGGCAGTGAAGGTATTGTCAAGAAAGGTTCATTCAGAAGTACAGTAATGTGTAATGAATTCCAAATATGTCTTATTAGTGCCAGCCTACTATTAATAATCTGTTGTACTTTCTGTGACTGCAATGAGTCAGTAAGAGACAGAGAAAGCAATAAAGAATAGAATAGAGCTGAATATGCTGGAGCTTGTCACACACACACACAAACACATGCAGTAAAACCCCCTTTTAGGCTGAATTTCCAGTAGTGTTTTTGTTGAGAAAATAAAAAACAAACAAAAAAAAACCCAATCACACTAAAAAGCAGTACTGAAAATAAAGATTAAGCAATAAGCTTTGTTGAAATTCTTCCCTAACCTTTCTCTGTATCCATTCAGAGTAGGTTCTAGAGACTAGTCTCAGGTTTTTTTGTGTGGTTTTAAAGATGCTACTGGGCTTGGTTAATGGTATTAGTATAAAGGATTTACTGTAGCTGCTGAATCAAAAACAGTTAAACAGTACATTCAAAGCTATATCCAAAGAATAAGCTGAATGACTTTCAGCTGCCTATTACAGGCTTAAGCTAAAAACTCACTAGACTATAGCCTAAGTTATTATTAATGCCATCCTGTCACATCAAAATCGCTGCTGCTGATTACAGGGATTTCAAAATGAAGCTGCTCAGGTGTAGAAAATAGTCAGTTCAATATCTAAGTGAGTCTGTCTGTCTGCTTATCTATCTACTGGTCCGTAAATGGTATTTTGAAAGCAGGCAATGCGATTAGAGCAATTATTTTCTCACATGGTTACAATACACCGCGTAAATACAGATATTATTTTGATCTGGAGAACATCTTGACCTTTCTTCGATCAGACAACAAAAAAGCAAGCATATGTGCATGTGTATCTGTTTCTCTCTGTATGTGCTGTTATTAGATCTACAGAGCCCCATAATTACAGAGGGTAGGTTAATGAGCTGTACAGAGAAACATTTTATCTTCTCTTCATCTCATTCTGCCCTCATTCAGCAACCGGTCTTCTGACTGCGTCCTCCTCTCGGGAAACTTGAATAATACTGAATCGGAATTAAACCCATGCCCAAGCTCTAGGATATAAGAGTGAAACACAATCATCTCCAATGCAGCTGCACTCCAAAATCCCCAAAACCTTCCCTACTCTAAAAGCCCAAGTGTAAATAACTCATTAGACTTCATATAGAACACACTGCTGTTGACTCATAGGATATTATGATTAAATATTCATTCTACCTCTCCTGACTACATGCTCAGCAGGATTCAAACCCCATGTGAAAGTCAAGTTTGCAGACACATAAGACCACTAGATATATATATTTTTTTATACTAAACTCTTCATAGCTGTTTTTTTTATTTGTTTGTGGTGCATCACTGAAGATCTGTCTAATCAGAATCCAAATAAAATGTAAATGTAAAAATGTAAAAAAAAAAAAAAAAAGGCGGGGGCGGGTGGAGATGGTGTTCTCCGTGCCCCCCGAGGCTACCCCTCAGGCAGTCCTTTTGTAGGTGCTCCTAGAGGTAGTGACCTGAAATAGAGTGGCCAGCCGATCAACAAAAGCACTTTCTGCATCCCACGTCACTGTGTTTGTGCCGGGGCTTGCCTTTTTTCCCAGACCTGCAACACTGAGGTGTCCAGGTCGTGGGCTAGGCTTTTTTTCTCCCGTCCCTTCAGTCCCAGGGTGTCTCTATATTCCCTGGGCGATGCGTAGTCCCTTAAATCCCTAGCGCTACTCACCAAGCCCCTGAGAACCACTGTGCTGGTGGGCAAGTCCTATGCATCAACAGGCGGTCTTCGACAGGTTTCAGGAGGCAAAGAAACAGTCCGCAGCATTCCAACGCTTCCTCCCACGTTGCCCCTGTGGGCCTGCCCACCACAACCAGGCACCTCCTGGCATCGCAAGGTGCAAAGACAGTGCATCGCAACGCACACTCCCCCCAAAAGGGATGCAGTGCAATGCTACCGCACTATACAGTGGCCACCCTGCCCCAGCACCCTCAGGGAGCTCGATCGTTAACCCTGCCACTCAAGATGTTGACCCTGAAGGAGGTCATTTCCCAAATCAGATCCAAGGACTGGTTTGTGACCATAGATTTAAAGGATGCATAATTCCATGTATCCATCCTTCCAACTCACAGGAAGTTCCTGAGATTTGCTTTAAGGGCCGAAGCTTACCAGTATCAGGTCCTTCCGTTTGGCCCTCCCAATCTTATCATCCCTACACTGGCTACCTGTTAAGTTTCATGCTACAATCCGTCATGCTCCGTTAGATCTTAAAACTCCGGATTTCTAGTAGTTCCTAGAATAGCAAAGTCCACTAATGGTGGTGGAGCATTCTTACATTTAGCTCCTAAACTTTGGAATAGTCCCAGTTTAAGTGCAGATTAAAGAAGATTCTTTTTAGCAAAGCCTACACATAACACATATCACATCATAACCTTGTGCTCCAGTACATCTGATCACATGCACATTATCAACTTGTGCTTGTTAATATTATGAACAGCGGC
Organism: Silurus aristotelis; assembly: GCF_946808225.1. Lineage (NCBI taxonomy): Eukaryota > Metazoa > Chordata > Actinopteri > Siluriformes > Siluridae > Silurus > Silurus aristotelis. Next base: position 17,264,828 of record NC_139577.1, on the reverse strand, counting down.
TACGCTAATTCCTCTCCACTGCTTCTCTTTCTCCACCCATCCCGAGGCATCCTGAGGTTGCGCAGCTCCAGTCACATCCCACCTCATGGGTTAGCAAGTAAATGCCAACCCCGCAAACATCCCGAACCACCTACAGAAGTACCAGCACCATTTGGAACCCACTTAATGTGGAGTTTGGATATTGGACTTCTTTGAGAGTTTAAAGACTCTGGCATGGAGAAGCTGGTGTTGGATCTATGATGATCGCAAATGTTGAGCTATTTTATGAGTTCATAGTAGCTCCTGGTTCCACAATCTCAAATGACTGTATAAGACTGTAGAAAGGACATTACTCATAATCACACATTCCAGTGCTCATGTTAGTCCTCACTCTTCAGTGTTCTGTATTGTTTAATGACTGATAATCACACTCTTGATGTCACCCAAATGAGGATGTGTTCCCCTTTTGAGTCTGGTTCCTCTAAAGGTTTCTTTCCCATAACATCTAAGGGAGTTTCTAATCAGGGGTAAATACACATTGTTCACCTTAACTGTTAAATTCTGTAAAGCTGCTTTGAGACAATGTCTCTTGTGAAAAGCGCTATAGAAATAAACTTGACTTGACTTGACTCTACCCCGCACCTTCACAAAGTGCGTGGATGCGGCACTGGTTCCGCTGAGGCTTCAGGGCATCCACATTCTAAATTATATTAACAACTGGTTGATATTGGTTCAATCAGAGCAACTGGCAGTCTGGCATCAAGATGTCACTGTTGCCCACATGAAGGAGCTGGGGTTAAGGCTGAAGGCCAAAAATAGCTTTTTTCCATTACAGAGGACCACTTACTTAGGCGTAGCATGGGATTCGGGCACATCTATCCCCTGCTTGTGTCGAGTCCATTCTCACACTGTGAAGCAGTTTCAGAGACTGCTGGTTCTTATGGCAGTCGTGTCCAATGTGGTTCCACTTGGCATCCTGCACATGAGACCCCTTCAGTGGTGGCTCAAGACCTGGGGGTTTTCTCTGGGGGGGCAATCCACTTCATACGACCAAGGTCACACGGTGAGCCTTACGTGTCTTAGATGTGTGGAGAGATCCAAGGTTCCTGACTCAGGGTCTCGTGCTGGGAGGTTCTGGGCATCACAAAATGCTTACAACAGACCCATCTCCCACAGGGTGGGAAGCGTTCATGAATGCCTGCTCCGCTCGAGGTCTCTGAGGGAGTTCCTATCTAACATGGCACAAACTGCCTCGAGATGCAGGACATTTGCAACACTGCTTGCTGGTCCACCCCGCTGACTTTTGCTAGGTTTTATAGCCTCGACCTCAGTTCAAATTCTGGCCCCTCTGTCCTTCACCCTAGCTGTGCCCATCTACACTAGGCAGGGATTGGTCAGTCTGGCTTGATTGGACTCTCGTTCCCAAAGAGTTTCTGAAGAAGCTCGAGCTCCAGGTTATGTAACCATGTAACCTGCATCTCTATGACACACTGCCTGCATCCCTGCAGCAATTCATTTTCTTTTTAGAAGCTGGCGCTGGTTTCACTAAATGTGTTTTTAAGCTTCCTGGTTGTAAAGTGGACAACGCAGAGGCGTTCCCAAAGCATTTCTGATGCAGCGTTTCGTTCCATCAGGGAACCATGGTTACATACGTAAACTGGAGACGTTCAGTGTGAATATCTCACAGTGCTGCACATGTGGATGCCAGAGTGAGTTTATCAAGCTGCGCCTATAGTCATAGCAACCTTGCCATAAGTATGCATGTGCACACACAGACACAACCACACACACACGCACACAAAAACACATCTGCACATTTGGCAGTTGTCTAGCACACAGTCAGCAAGCTCTGGCTCACACACAAAATCTGGCACATGACTCGCTCCTGTCCTCTTACTACACGGTGCAGAAATATACAGTAATCTATAAACGTATAGACAATGTGCTTAGGTTTTTCCCTCAGGGCCTTTTTACAAAAAAAGGTTCCATCACTACTAACAATGCCTTACACTATACATCATTTCTGTTCTCCTTATTTGCATTGAACATGACACACAAGCTTTGCAGCACTACTTGAAAACACTAATGATGGCTTGTGCTAGTGCATTAGTTGTGTGTGTGTAAAACTACACACTGCACACAGGCATGGGCTGCTGACAGGTCCAACACTCAAGTCTGATGACAAGTGGGGGAGAAGGTGTTACGAGTAAACACACACTGCTGTAGCGCTGGGAATAGAGAGAACTTTATTCAGATTTTTCAAAGGGTGTCAGGGGCAGAAGCCCAAAAATATCCTATATATGTTGTTTTTGTCAGTAATAATAATAATAATAATAATAATAATAATAATAATTATTATTATTTTATATTATAAAAGCGAGGCTTTTATAACACATTTATAATCATTGCATAAATTATTTATAGGTCTATGCTAAAGAATTTATGGTCAGCTTAAATCAAAGCTCATGAGGTGACATTACAGGGTTTAATGTGCCTGTCTTTTTGTCTTTACATAAAATTTTAAAGAGAGAACAATCTTCTGTTCCAAGGTTATTAATGAACTTTAAATATAAGGTTATTTATTAAAATCAATTATTTTTAAACTAATTAAAACCTCATAAAAGTGTTAGACATGCAAATCGAATTACCATTTTAGTTTTAGGGCATTGAAACTAGCAATGTGGCAGGCATATGGGCTTTGTAAATATGTGCAGATTTTTTTAAGAATGCTATTTCATAATAAGATACATGAACACATCTAAATATAGGCTTGATGTTAAATATTGCACATAAAACATACAAATAAATGTTTTTTTTTTTTATGTACAAAATGTAATGCATGTCTTTGGGTTGCATATCTGTAGGTGCCTTTTTGGAGAGGTTAACTCTACCCTGATTATACTACCAAAAGATTACTTAGCTCATGCATAGCTGGCATGTCCTTGTTTTTGTAAATATATTGGTTTGATGTTTTCTCAATTTTTATTTACTGTCTGATGAATAGAAATGTACATAAATGTTCTGAATAATAAGGGTTATACAAGCAATACAGGTTGTTTCTTGGGAGAAAGTATTGTAATGTAAACACAATTTTGAATCAACATGGGGTTGAATATCTCCCCTGCGGCAGATTTCAAATGTCAACTCCTGTTGCGCCATTTCACCCGCATCAGCACAAATGAATTTCTGGCCATGTAGCAAAGATACAAGTTGAGTTAAAAAAATAATAAAATACACCTACAACCAAATATGTCATACTCATAGCATCATGGCAGCACATTAAAATAAACAAATTGGTTGCAGCCAATATGCATTAAATATAGACAAATAGACAAATATATAGGTTTACTTATAAACTGCATGCTTTTGTGTTCCCTTAATTTTTTAATATTAAGCATGTATTTGATTATGTTTAGGCCATCATGTTGTTGACATCTCTAGATGGCCAATGCTATCATTAACTGTGCATGTATTTTATTTTAATTACATAACTTGTGATCAAATAGCAATTTGAGGCGATTTGTCTCTTTTCTGTACCTTAATCTTTAAGTTTATCAACAAATAGAAAAAAAAAATTAAATAATGATTTGTTTCAATTAAAAAAAATCTACATGTCAAAATATTTTTAGCAGTGCCAATTATTTTGGCACATACAGTATGTAGCACTTCTAAAATAGCAGCGAAACGGGCCATTTAACATTCACAGTATTTAACTTATAGAGTACACAGCTAACAGCAGGAGAGTATTAAAGCTGTAATTAATTAGTTTGCTTCGCTCAATGCTCATTATGATAATTTTTTTTTTTTTTACCACACAGGACCAAGCATCTTAATGCTATAATAGCTCATTGTGTATTTAAATTCTTCACTGTTAAATGATTAATTATCCCATTATTAATGATAAAAAAAAGGAAGGGAGCCTTCTGATATACAGTATGTGTCTAAAAGCCTAGGTGCCCAGTTTTTTTTTTTTTTTTTTTTTTTTTGCTAATGCCATCATGTTCGGTAGCCCAGGCAAAGATAAACGTGTTTTTGGGATGCCAATTTCACCAATGTCCACTCGTGCCTAAAAGCAAAGTGTTGATATTATCACCATTCATATGCAGCATGCTGTACAGTGCATTAGCAAGAGGATCGGACTTTAATTTACTTATCACTTTGGAAACTATGGTACTTGCGAACATTATTGTCGTGAATAGAAGAGCCGGAGGAGCAGTATGTGGGAGGAAGGAAGGCATGATCCACTGTAAGAAATGTACCTATTGCAGCCTGAACTTTATTTGCACACTTTGCAAGTGTACTGTGTGTGTTGTTAGAACAAGACCATAGTAATAATGTAACTAAATATGATTACACTGATCACATGTGTGAGTGGATACTAATACAGTTAATGAATAGGAATCTGACTATTGCACATATTACTGTTATTATCAGAAAGGTTCTAAGTGAGACTAAAAGTCAGATTATATATCCATTAAAGGGTGAAGACAATTTAAAAACAAACAAACAAAAAAAAAACCCTAAAGAATAAACACTACAAGAATAATTAAAATACAGTAACACAATCTTAATCTCTTTGGTCACATGAGGTTGATTAACTGTAAGAATTATAATCACAGATCATGCTGACAAGGGTGACCAGATGCAAACAGACCAAATGTAGTGCAAGAAGTACAAAGTTTGTGTGGGACATATTTCTGACACTAAGAGGCCTATCTTTTTATGTATATGTAAATCTGTCTGCATTTTATTGTCTTCGTCCATGTACACTGCACAATGACAAAGTGTATCTCACTTTCTCAAGCTCAATGAATAAGGAACATTTATATGCGGTCCATTTATATTATTTAGCTTTATATGTCATTTGTACCAAACAATGCAACAAAGAGAATCATTACTGCATAAAAAAAAACATGAATAAAAATATCACAGTCCTACAGAGGCAATGAAGTTCCATTATGTTTACTTTTGTCGCTGATGCAACTGATATTTTCCACCTATTTCATTTTATAACTTACATGAAATATTACAGTAGTAAGACAAAAAAAGCTTTTGCTAAAACCTTAGTCTATTCGAGCTGTTCCGATCCAATCATAATTCAGGACATCATGTCAAGTTGTAGGATGGAGGACAAAACAATAAAATGTTGTGAATTACAACAAAAACACAGCAGGACGTCTGGTCACCCTAAAGCAGAACATGCTAACATTTCTACCTCAGTGCGTTCCAGTTTTTCTGTGGACATAGTTCATACTTAATGGAAAAAAAAATTTAGGTTTAGGACCTTTTAGAGAAAAACAGATTGCATTTTCCATATGGGGTAACACAGGGTAAATCTATAATCTGAGATATGGCAAGGAGGCAAAGGTCAGAACCAGGAAGTATAGCAAATACAAGGTTAAACAATACCTTGTACACTTTAACCAGCACATAATTAAATGTGTGGAATTATTATCCTCCTACTTCATAGGCCAAGTAGCTGTTTACACTATAAATGTCACCAGAAGAAAGTCAGAAAGACATTAAAGCATTTGTTTTTTTACAGTATTCCACAGAATACTTTTTACGCTTCATACGTGACTTTTTTCTTCATGATATTTACTGTTCACTACATTAAAGCATTGCAATCAATTAAAACAATTAACAATCAATTCCAGTTTATGAATATCTAATGTTTGATGATGAGCCTCACACAATAAGCATGATAACTGCAAATACAATTTGTGCATTTTTTTTATCTCAACAATTGCCAAAATATAAGATCATTTTTAAAACATCAAAAACCATAAGTGGTATTTTCAAGTAGATGAGTAACCAGGATCTGCTGACTCACGATCGCCTCGGCTGATATATGCATATGGTTCATTCAGTTTGCCACCCTTTTAAAGAAAAGGCTGTATAGTCTTTTCAAAAAGACAAATCCTGAAACAAGCCTTATGCAGTGTTGTTCATAGAATATCCTGCTACCGAAATGTGCAAAACTGATTAATATTATGTTTTGTTTTTTTTTTATTGTTGTAGCGTTTAAAAAAATACCTCATTTGCATATGTAACGGTTTTTATATATAAAATTACATTTGTTTCCTCATTTGTAGCCATTCTTCAAACCTAGTCTGCATTGTTGTAGTCATTTATTTTGTTAAAGATTTGAGTCTTTGGGGTGAATCAAAATGACCACCACAAACAGATAATGTTTTAAAAATAAAATTGTTTTATAATAACGTTAAATCTTGAAGGAAATTATGCAAGTTAAGGACTCCCTGTAGATAGAAGATTTTAGGGTAGATTATTAATCACAGATGAGAGCTATTACCAGGGCGGGCACTAGAGGCCATAGAGCTAATCAAAATCACTGATATCCCATGACCTCTGCTCACCTTAACACAATCCATACTGCAAGCTCACCATTCATATTGTCTAAAATGCTGACCCATCACTGAGCCTATACAAATCCCCCTCCAAGCCAAATATCAAAATGTGCTAAAGAAGCCTCAATGCTGCAGATTCGGTGCTAGAACTTGAACTCTAGAATGCTTGTGCATGCCCAGCAGTAGCTGCGCTCATGCTCTCAGCATTTTACTTGCATATTTATCCAGAATGCTCATTAAGCACTCTGGGTTTTAGAATATGTCTCTGAAAACAAACAGTGAATTATTCTTAAGAAGAACAAAAATAGCCCTAGCAATGACAAGACATGATACAATTCTTTTTTTTTTTTTTTTTTTTTTAAATCCAGACATCCCAAGTATTCAAAATTACTGTAATATTTACACACCAAAGACATTAAGAATTAAAGGAGTTTCAATTCATTCTGCATGTGCTGCCAAGAATTTGTGCTACCTATCCTTTCATTTTTGCAGCATTGAATTCGTTGAGATAATGACTTTGTAAAACAATCTATAATAACAAGGTGGAGAAGCACTGTCACAAAGTGCAGGCAATCACAAGAAAATGTATGTACATTTAGTCTTTAACATTTAACCACTCACAATTTTGATTAGTTGATTTTAAACTCAACTGCAAGCAAATTTAGCCTTAGTGCAGCTTTTAGGTTACAGCACCAAATGTTCAATTCTGAAGTGTGGCATATATTTTATTAATGTTAGCCCAGGAATCATAGTCAGATAGTGAGCTCTGAACAGATATAAACACAGATATGAGAAATGTGAATTACAGAATAATAATAATAATCATCACCATCATCATCATTGTATTATTCCAATTTAATTTAGTTTTTAATTTTTTTGCCAGAAAGATTCCAAGGCTTGGTTTCTAAGGTTCTAAGGCTTTCTAAGATTGAGACTGAAGGTAAAAAAAAAAAAAAAAAACAGCACTCACACTACTTTCAAAAAGATGAAATATTGATAGGAAAAAAAAACTATCTACAGTGCATCTGTAAAGTATTTACAGCGCTTCACTTTTTCCACATTTTGTTATGTTACCGTTTTAGTACAAAATAGATAAAATTAATTATTTTGCTCAAAATTCTACAAACGATACCTCATAATGACTACATGAAAATAGTTTTTACAATTACAGACGCAATCTTTTTGAGTATGATGCTACTGTTCAAGCTTGGCACATCTATTTTTGGGCAGTTTCTCCCATTCTTCTTTGCAGAACCTTTCAAGCTCCATCAGGTTGGATGGGGAGCATCGGTGCACGGTCATTTTCAGATCTCTCCTGAGATGTTCAATCAGGTTCAAGTCTGGGCTCTGGCTGGGAACATTCACAAAATTGTCACTTCTTTGTTAGTCTCCCAGTACCTGCCACTGAAAAACTCACTCTAGGAAAAGTCCTGGTGGTTCCAAACTTCTTCCATGTACAGATGAAGGAGGCCACTGTGCTCATTGTGACCTTTAATGCTGCAGACATTTTTCTGTACCCTTCCCCAGATCTGTGCTTCGATACAATACTGTCTCAGAGGTCTACAGACAATTCTTTGGACTTCATGACTTGGTTTGTGCTCTGACATGCACTGTTAACTGTAACATATCATAATGAAAAAAATGGAAGAGCTATGAATACTTTCGGGATAATAAAAACATATGGAGGCCGAGTGCAAACCAAAATTATAAGCTGCAAGCATGATTACATTCCAGTCAAATAAGTGAGGCTAATAAACTTTGATGACCAGAATTCACAGACCATGCGGACATTGCTGGCATGTTTACATTTGTGCTTTCCAGTGTTTCTGTGAGAATATGTGTGAAATTCATATTTAATAAAAACAAATTTTAGGGCTAATTCCTGATATTTAAACCACAAAATTTACACACAGCTTGCATTAGTACAGAGCACAATCAGAAAAGGGAGACTTAAATCAAATGTTCTTTGCAACAAAGCAAGAAACAGCAGACACCAAAAAGTCAGAAAGTGACATAAAACAGGTTAAATACAAACATTTTCCTTTTGTTAATATACTTATGAATTCCATTCACTATCACATACACACTTACAAACCCATTCACATAACTGTCTACAAACAATTTGGAAATGCCAATCAGCGCATGTCCCTGGACTGGGCAAGAAACTGGAGTTTCCACAAAAAATCCCCAGGAGAACAAGGAGAACATCCAAACTCTGCACACACCAAAGGCCAGATTCGAACCCCCAACCCCCAATGAGGCAAATGTGCTAACCAGTAAGCCAACCTGTCCCCAATGCTTGATTCACATCCCTAATTTTACACTGTTAAAGTTGCCAGATCAGATATTACTGAAGTCTGAATAAAAATATTACCTCACTGACTCCTTAATCATAGCATCAGACAAAACATTTTCTCAAGAAAGTTACATGCAAGAGTTCAGTTACATTTAAATGTAGAAGTGTAAAGCCAAATTTAACCATTCAGTTGTTTTACAGAGAAAAGTACATTCAGTAATTCTTACCAGTACTCCTCCTCTGTGAAAATGGGTATTCTGGAGGGCTGCAGGACAGTGATTTCCACTAGCGTTGTATTCATCTTCACTGGATCACCCTCGTCAAAAGCAATCACTATGAGCTGCATTAGCAGGGATATCGAGGTAAGTAAGAATAGTAAAAAAATAAAAATAAAAAAACAACTGCTCAGATCAATTGTAATAAAAGCAAACTTTTCCTTTATGTGTGTAACTGGAGTCGGTCATTATTCTTAAACTCACTCGAAAAGTAGTACTTGGCACCTCGTTCAAGTTCACTTTAGTGATGACTCTGCCTGAGGTATCCTCTACATCAAAGATGCTGCCGCTGTAGGGAGACTGTTCCTGGTCCACTCTGTACCGCACCCTGCTTGCTGGTGTCCCCTACAACCAAAAGCATAAGCTGTTGACAGATTATACATTATTTATTCACCTGCGAGCAAGAATTCATTGCTCGCAGGTGAATTATTTATTCACCTGCGAGCACCTCTCTCTCTCACACACACACACACACACACACACACACACACACACACACTTACACACAACTGTGTGACTGATCCGCACAAGCCGGACTCAACACCCATCATACACTTCGCTCACCCAGGTTTCAATACCAATCACATTTTTCACTATCTCAAAATGTTTACATGCCGTCTGTTGCCGATTCCGGGACTTGTTATTTTGCACAATATTCTGTCCAAATCCTTTGGTTACTGTTAACTTTATTCTTGATTGCTGCTACTGCTGAATTGCACAAATTCTGTTTACATCTTCTGTTTACACTGCACCTTATTCTGTTACGACAGGTTTTACTGGTGGAGCTATTTATATTTTGTGTATTGTCCTGCACTGTCCTGTGTTGTCTTGCACTGTCTTGTGTTGTCTTTTGCACTGTTTGCACCAGCTGCACACATGCACTTTATGTGGCGAGGATCTTAGTTCTCGGCCCTGTGTCTTTCTGTTCTGTACTGTTTGTTTTATGTTGTTCTATGTAGCACCTGGGTTCAAGAGGAACGTTGTTTCATTTCACTGTGTACTGCATCAGCTATATATGGTTGAAATGACAATAAAAGCTTCTTGACTTGAAATTACTACTTGTTTCATAGTGTGTCTGCGTGCACATCTGTGTCTCTGCACGTTGGCTAAACTAATCTAAAATTGTTTAATATCTTGAGGCTGGGGCTACATTTAGGCAGTAGCTACATTAATGATTATGTCAGTAAAAATGTCACACAAAGATAGCAAGATAAAAATGTGTGTGTGTGTGTGTGTGTGTTTTATCTCAAAAGCAAATGCAGAGATGATTTCCAGCGCTTGATGATAACAACACAGTCCTTAAACAATTCTGCCCATACAATCCAACCTCCCAAAGCCTGGATAAAATTTATAATGAGATATATTAATGAGTGATTTCTTTCAGAATGAAGCTGCAATAGAATCTGTGATCACAAACCCCAGCCTAATTCAACCGGAAGTTTACAATTGTGCGAAAACATGGGGGCAAACAGATATACTTAGCAATCTGTAGTACATTGCCAACCATTTTCTTGTGCATACAGACATTCTTGAACACACACTTCTACAGATGAAAGGCAAACTTGTACAGCTCATTCTGTTATTTTGCCAATTCCCTCCTACCAGCTAGCGCTTTCTTATCGCACGACTGATGCCAAATAGGGAGGGTAAGGGCAAGCACATGCTTCCTCCGAGACATATAAAGCCAAAGCATCATTTTAAACCAGTAGCTCATGCTACATCACAGGCTTTTTGGGGGAAAGCGCTAACGATTCTCTTCCACATTCATGAGCTCATAACTGACAGGGGAGCATGATAATGCCTTACCTTCCAAGTTTTCTGCAAGGAAATGTTTACTTAATATTATTTGGACAAAGTCAACAGCAACACAAATTTTACAGTAAAGAGAGGTTTGATGGTATAAATGGTATAAAAAGGAAAAACACTTCAATAAATGCTTTTGTAGTATACCAATCAGTACTAACAACAACCAAAAAAAAAAAAATAAATAAAAAAAAATAAAAAAATAAAAAATACTTTTGTCACCTAATTACACATTTGCAGTATGACATACAGTTCAATGCGGTTTGCAGTGCTGTTTTTGCTGGTCTGTGACATTAAACCATATACAAAACAAAACAAAACAAAAAAAAAAGATTGAAGAAAAGTATTAATATGAATAAAGTAGGGGAATACATTTTACAATATTATGAAATTAAATGTATCATAAAAATAAAAAAATAGAATTACCTTTTTTATTATTTTATTGAAATATATATTGTATATACTATATTGTGTGTTTACCAAATAAAGTGTAGCAATGAAAGATGTGCTAATTTTAATTATACTGTATATGTGTGTGCTAAAATCAGGTTGAGGCACGGAGTATTGTGTACAAGTCTCTAGGGCTCTAGTCCATGGAATTCTCCTGGTTGAGGGTCTTACAATAAAAAGCTCCTCCTTGTTCTCTGTATTGTATTGGCCTTCAGGGAGATTAAGCATTTCACTGATCAAAACAGAGTGAACAGTCCTTTTTTAGGTCCATCAACATCTCCCTGGCTTTGGTTCAGCACTGCTTGCTGTAGATAGACTGCAGGTCAGGGAGCTCAGTGCAGACGGATTCTCAGCTGACTATATCCCCCTCTGGAGAGCTTGGTTCCCATCAGGATGGAGCAGATGCAAAAGTTCCTTGTACACCTTGGAAGTCAGTGTCTAAGGTGGAACAGATACTAATGGGCCTTCACCAAGGTGTTGATGTGCCAGTGGTATGACAGATGCTGCATGATGTTAAGACTAAAGTACCGAAAACTTAGGGTTATTGCTATTCTTCTGCTTTGAACTAAAGTTGCACAACCAAACTTTCATACTAGTTCTTCAGACTTTAATTTCCTCCAATTAGACCTCAGAGCTGTTACCCAGGATCAGGCCCACTACAACAGTGGCATCACCAAATTTTACAATGATGGTCAAGTCAGAAGAGGGCACACAGTCCTATGAGCCCAAGAGGTATAGCAGGGAACTCCGTACACATCCTGGGGGGGTCTTTTGAGCTGATAGTGAGAGAGGATGAGATATACCTGCCCACCCTTACTGCTTGTGCTCTGTATGCTAGAAAGTTTGAAAATGCTATCATCATTTCCCTTTCTGGTGTTTAGGTGGCTCAGGGTTATGTGAAGGAGATGTGTGATGGTGTTGTTTGTGGATGACACTATCAGAAGCCCTAAGAGGCAATGCACTTTTTGTCTTTCTTTTTTCCTCATGATTTTCCCATGTTCTTTACAAAAACAACCTAAAAGTTTTCTTGTGACCTAATGTTTATTACAATATAATTGATTTGATTTGGATTTTTCATCTGTTCCTATACTTTCCATTTTGTTAATTGTTTAAAAAAAAAAAAAAAAACACTATTAAGACATTTTTGAAGGCATTCTTACTTTAAAGCATTTTTTTTGTTTGCTAAAAACACGTTCATAGTTTACACAAAACAGACCCATTTAGTACAGATTTACTATACAAAGCAAACGAATTAGGCACATTATTTAAATGTGTGAAAGTAAATAAAAAAAGTAAGTGCTAGTTCTTGGAATTTTATTTTAATATTAGAATTACCTTGTGAATTTTTTTTAATGGCATTAGATTGAAGGTGACACTATTTATAAACATTTCATTATGGTAGGTGGTCAGACTTTAATGTAGAAGTCAATAATTGACAGACAGAAACCTATTTCAGCCTGAGTGAGACCCTGATCACACTTAAAATTACAGATTCTACAGATAACATACCATGTCATTGATTATTTTCATGCAACAGCATGTCACATTTTATTCCTTACTTTAAATTACATCATTTGTAAATCTAAAAGAAAAACACAAAAATATTGACATCAGTTCAAAAGCTTCTCTACAAATTCAAAATCCAAACAGTGAATTTAGAATTCAGCAGCCACTATGTGAGAGAGGCAGGTTAAAGGTGTTACTCTTTTCTTAGTAGTTGGGGTTTATGCTCTCAAACATCAGCTCACTGTTTTTGTATTCTATTTAATTTTCGTATTTATTTTTTAGAGAGTGCATTATCTGCTCGAGGGCTTGTTTTTGGAAACGAATAACAGCTTGTTCTATTGCTAACTTCAGCTCTCGAACTCATCTCTTGTCTGAGTTTAACAGTTACCTATAAATGTTTCATGTTTTATGTGACAGTAAACACAAACATTCATTAGGAGTTAGGAGTGCAGAAGTGGGGGAGAAAAGCCGCACTTCCCGCCTCAAATGCAGAAGTGAAAGCTGGAAAAAAAAAGTTACGTGTCTCACATTTATGCCAAACCTGTGTCTCAGTGTGGCTTTTTTACCTTTCTATTTTTTTCTTTTCTTTCTATGCAGCATTTAAGATAAAAAATTATGTTTGAATAATGCAAAAGTTTCTGGCGCTAAAAGGCATAGAAAGTGAACAGTAAACCTATATTTGGAGATTGGCAGCATGGGAAAAAAGACGATGCAAAAATGCTGAAAACGGGGATGGGAGGGTGGGGATTGGTCGTCGAATTTGACCTTGATTGACTATGAGATCACGATTTGGCCCCTAATGGGTTGCTTTGGCAAGTGAAATGGATGACCAAATGACTGATCATTACTGTGCTGTTAGATGTTAGTAACATCCTTGTAACCTTCTCTGGCCTCTGTACAGTTTGGAACAATCATGAAACGGCTTATAATGAGATCTCTCACATCATCGCTGGCTAACTCGCCATTTCATCTGCACTTGAGGAAACAGCAGGTGTCGGAATGGCAGCATCGCTCAGTTTAATGAGTGTAATTAAGGAGACTTTTACACACACACACACACACACACACACACACACACACACACACACACACACACACACATACACACATACACACATACACACATACACACATACACACATACACACAAACACACAAACACACAAACACACAAACACACATACACACATACACACAAATGACTAAATAAGGATTTGGGAAAAGAGTGAATGTATCTCTTGATAGGCAATCTTGTATCTTTTGATCCATTCCACTATTACGAGTTCAGTGCTCAGGAAATGCCAGCAATGTTTAACATCATCCACAGCTCCATTGCACGTTTATTACCAAAGAAAGCAATCCAAGGTCATCAACAGACCAATGATTTCACAAAATTAAATACAGCAATCTTTCCAATTCAAAGCTGGAGACAGTTGTCCCACTGTGTAATCATAGGCATTACAATTCACTTGCAACTTCCAGCACTTTGCCTAGAGCTATTTGCCAAAATTCAGATGCCACGTAACACATTCTAGTCCCGCGATTCCGCTCGCAGCTATGTTGGTATTCAGGGACTATGATTAATGATTGGATGTTGCAATATTTTTGGTTTTGTTGAAAAATATGGGAAAGATTCATGTTTTTAATTAAGAATTCATAAATGATTCATAATTGGTTTACAAGAAAAATAAATTACAGCTCTTAGAGCAGCATATGGGTTGCAAAGACAATAAAAAGGGCAGAGTTTTTATTAGTGTGAATAAAGGGTTTTCCCTAAAACCCCTGCAATTGGCTTAGCCTCTCTCTCTCTCTCTCTCTCTCTCTCTCTCTTTCGCGCTCTGCCTCAAAGGTCAAATTTTAGGTTCAGGACAACAATCATTGTATATATCATTGGTGTAAATATAGACACATAATATACAGCTGATTTCCACTTGCTAAGCTATGCTCTGTGCTAAAAAAATTAGTTACTGACCATAAAGTCTATACAATAGGTCCATACAGTATGTGAGATGAATTAATCTGGGAACAATTAGGGGACAAATCACACACTGATTTATGTTTGGTGAGATACTGGACAATGGTAAAACATGCAGTTCATAATCACTGATGCTGGTTCAGGTAAAAAAAAAAAAAAAAAGGTTAATCGAAAATTATATACATAAAATACCCTGCAATTAATTGTACAACTTCCATTAATGAAATAAAACAAATAAAAATAAAATCAATAAAATAAACAAATAAATATCCCAAAAATCAATGGAATGCTTGTTGATAATCTAGACAAAAATAAATAATTAAAATCACATATAAATATATATTTATTCTTATTGCTAATAAGCAATATTGAAATTTGTGAACTGTGAATAAATTAAATTCATTATTAACTGTTATTTACAATGAATCATATTACATTGTATTTAAACATGTATTGTATTTACTGTCATGTGCATCATCACAGCCCCTAGCAAGTATTCAGCACATATTCCTGTAGACTGCATTTCAAAGAATCTGAATAATCACTTGCTGTTCGAATAGAAACACGTAACTGGCTACTGTTCATTAGCTTAGCAAACCATTTAATCGTAACATTTGAAAAGTAGTGAATGATTAATCAAATCAAACCCCACACTGATCGTTCAGTCTCCTTCAGAATTTGAACACTGGGATTAGCTGATGTCTAAACAGATCACCATGACAGAAACATCTTGTAGGACACGAGAAGGACAAGATGCACTAAAAAACACTGAGTCACATCCATCATAAGATCAGACCGGTTGAGGTAGGATCTGCAAACAGCTAAGCTGAGAGTTAACGTGCTAGGTGTAATGAGTGATATCAGCATGACCGGGTGGGTGGATTGGTTATATGACAGCAGTTAGTTCATCTTACCTCCCTTAACACCCCACATAACAACACATTAGGGACCTGCCTGACTAATCTGATTAAAATATTAGAGTGATGTAGCTGTAAATTAGCTGTCCACTAATGGCTCGTGCTAATGTTATATAGTCATTATGGGGTGCTTTATGAGTCTGTTATGAAATTGCATAACACTGTACAAGAGCATGCCTGCAAGCTTTCTGTTGTTCAGGAGATTATTCATACTTAGAAAAAAAAAAGTTAATCATGTTGCACAGGTGTGATCAGTAGTTAATAATGAAGGGAATTCTCTCAGTGGATATTTGTACAGTTTGATTCTCAGTGTTAATATGAAACAGATGGCATGCCAGTGTTGTGTTTTTATCGGCTGACATCTGTTGCAACAATAATCTACAATACAATAAAAAGTTTAATATTGTTTTTACTAACTTATAATAAATTTTGAAAACTCAGAGCTGAACAAATAAGGGGGTGTTAACTGTGACATGTTAACTGTAACACTTGAAAAAATTTCATAAAATAAATAAAATACTGTACGACAAAGAAGCCCCAGGATCGTTGAGCAGCTGGAATTCTGTATCAGACAAAAATGGGACAACATTCTAGAGGGCTGCATTGGAATTGGGGTCCCAACGCAAATCTCGCGGGAGCGGGAGGTTTTACCTTTGCCACGGGCAGGAGTGAGGGGTTAAATCCTGCAGATGGTTGTATTGTTTTGTATAAAAGTAAGGCTAATAAAAATTTAAATCTCAAGGTGTTTGTCATGTGTGGTGGTTATACTTCAGCATTGCTTTATCAGTTTAATAGTTTATGTTATATTATTCTTTTGTAAGCTAATTTTAGCCCTAACATTTTAACACAATCTTTATAAGCTGTGACAGAATGTTTACGGTGGGAGTTGACACAAAAATGGGGGGAACAGGTGGGAGCGGGACACACATGTTGCAGGAGCGTGCGCTAAAAGTCAGAAATTCAGCGGGAGTGGGCGGGAGTTAAGAAAAGGGCTCTACAACATTCCTCTCCCAAAACTACAGCAACTGGTCTCAGTTCCCAGGTGTATATGGATAGATGCTACACAGCGGAAAACATGGCTCTGCTCCAACTTTTTTGAACCATCAAATTTAGAAGAATTGATGCTGTTTTGATAGTTTGGATTTTTCATCTGTTTCTTTACTTTCCATTTTGTTAATTGTTAAACAAAAAAACACTAACACATTCTTTAATTTATCGTCTGACATCTGCTGCAGCAATAACCTACAATACAATAGAAAGTTCAATATTGTTTATACTAACTTACTACAATTTTTTTGTTTCTTATATCTATTGTGAATTAAATGTCTTTGAGATATGCAAATAAATATACACTGTGTATATATATATATATATATATATAAAATGTAATATTAAAACTTTTTAACATGTGCTTACTTACAGGAGGGTCTTGATCAGTTGCAAGTACAGTTGTGATCAACGTTCCCTTCTCAGCATTAGGGGCCACCATGCCTTTATAAAAAGGCCGAACGAAGACCGGTGTAAAATCATTCACATCCTGAAACACACACACACACACACACACACACACACACACACACACACACACACACACACACACATTTCAGACAATCATCTTACAATACAAAGTCTACTGTGAAACCCAATGCTGGAGAAATATTATAATCTATAATAAGCAGTTAATATATCTAAGAGTATCATCCATCTTAAGTGAGACTTGATTAATGGAGAGGCAATTACTCTTCTATCTTTATTTCAAACATCTGAAAGGAACTAAATAAACGATTCACCTAATTCAAGGAGTACTAATCCATACGGAACACTAACATGCTAGAAAGAGAAAGCAGATTTTCTATCAATGAGGCAGGAGCCCTAGAAGCTCTAGGAGAGAAAACATTTATGTTTGGAATGATACTTTTAACATGGAAAAAAAAAAAAAAAAACAGCAAATAAATTTTAACAAAAATGCATTTGATCAAATAGAGACAACATGAATATGACTGAAAATTGCAGTAGCACTAAAGATAAAGTAGAGTGTGATGGTCTATTAAGAAAAGCACTTTGGGTAAATGTCATGATGCTGCCACTTGTATTAGCACATCAGCTGCAGCATTAACATTTCTGGCACAAACATACACTGCATACACAGCCATGTAAAAAAAAAAAAGAAATTAACTAAAATGATTCTATGCTATCGAAAAACGATTAATATGAAGTCAATTTTTTAACAACTTTGACCATTGCTCACTTCAGGCACTTCAGTTTGTGCTTTTCTTCACATAATTTTCACAGAACACTTCTAATCTCTGCAAACACAAACAGGATTGCAGCTCATGTGGTAACAAGTACAGTTTAAATGGTGATAGTTTGTATACTGTAAATATTCAAGGGGAGTGAATAAACAGATTTTTGGATTTTGAAAGCACATTTCTGCACCAAATTGCATGCCTGATTGTGTTAGTTATTCAGAAAATATAGTGGCAGAGGATTGCTTTGGGTAAATATGAATATACAATTTTATAAGGTTTAGTACATTGTACCACATCATATGCCTGTGCCAGAAAGTTTATATTTAATGTATAAGTGGCAGAAAAGTATGCATGTAATTTTTTTTTTCTGTCGGACTGGGTTGTAAATTTTTGCACAAGGAAATACTGCATTATATATTTATGTATTCTACATTTAAATGATGTACATTAATATCACGGTGCTTCTGTTTAATCAGTGCAACACTAAAATGTCCCAAAGCAAAGATTGATACAATTGTTTCTAATCTCATCTTGTCTTATTTTATTGTATTGTTTGGGAAAAAAATTGGTCTATAATAGAAATGTAAATCTGATCTGATTCTCAGGCTATCAGGATCTGATCTGTTTCTCAGACTATCAGGATCTGATCTGTTTCTCAGACTATCAGGATCTGATCTGTTTCTAAGGCTATCCGAATCTGATCTGTTTCTAAGGCTATCCGAATCTGATCTGTAACCCATGTTGCTTACTTTTTCCCCCAAGATAAAAATGTTTCTTTGACTGTTAGTTGTAGCCTTCACACTCCCCTAGTAAGAGCAGATTCTGCCTATCGAGTGGAGATTAAATGCTAGTGCAGCCCCACAGGGTACTGTGAGTGCTACTATTATAAAGACTCCCTTTAGATTTTATTGGAATGATGCACATACATATGAATAGCACTTTATCTCCTGTATCTGGGCAATGAAAATCCAAATATACTCTCTCTCATATATATATATATATAGAGAGAGAGAGAGAGAGAGAGAGAGAGAGAGAGAGAGAGAGAGAGAGAGAGAGAGAGAGAGAGAGAGAGAGAGAGAGAGAGAGAGAGAGAGAGAGAGACAGACAGACAGACAGACAGACAGACTAAGGGACATTTCTTTTTTATTTTTTCCCCCTCAGTGTAGACCTAGATATTACAGATTTTTCAGAATTTCTGATGGTTTAGAGGAAAGATCTGAAAGAATAAAAACACATAAAAAAGTGAAAGGTTGATGAAATAAAGTTTTTCTGCCTCCAGCAAAAAGGAAAAAAGAAGTAGAGAAGTAGAGAAGTCCCAAATATCATATGACTCACCCCATATATTACAGAAATACACCAACTGAGGATTCAATCTAATTTTTTTCCAAGCTCACCTCTCCTGCACTAAATCTAACACGACACACTTTGGTAAGGGTGAATTTAATTGGCTTTCCTTAATAACAGATTCTAATACAAGCTTTTTCCTTAACATTTCGTGATTCAAGTCATCTCTGAAAGAAGGTGTCAGAGAGCATTGGATTAACGCTCTTGTTTGTACCAGAACAAAGACTTCTTAGTTGTTTGTCACACCAAAAAAAAAAAAAAAAAAAAGCACTGAAAAGTGCGTCAGGTTAGACTGGGACATGAAAGTTTTCGATGAATCCAATTTACTTCCTTCTCACCCACATCTATAATAAAGTGTCAGATTAAATAAAAACAATAAAGCAAAAAAATAGCTAATGACTTCAATGCTTAGTCTTTTTGTGAACAGTTTTCCATGAAACTGTAATAGATTTAAGAAGCACAAACATACTACCGAAATTTGTGCATATTTTAAAATCTATTCTTAGCAACATCAGCAGGATCCATCATTGTCAGATGTGTGAGGTGAAAAACACCGAGTGAATTGGTTCCCTCGGTAACCCGCACGCACACACGCACACACACACACACACGCTAATCAGTCCACAATGAACCTATGGCTAATCTTCTGAAACACTGCAGAGTTTCCTCTCTCAAACATGCGGATAATTGCATTCCAAAAGCTAATGAGTCATTTAAGACTGAAATAGCTGCACCATCGCTATCGCTGTAACTCGCACAGATACTTATCTGTCACAAGCATCACTGTCAGCCAAGGAAAAAAAAAAACATTTATACTGTTAACATGGGGCTCTTTAACTGACAGTGATGCGCCGTCCCACTTTTAATAGTTATAGCTTTAACTTCTTCACCTAATTAAATTTAGCAAAAAAAATTGGTACCCGTGATCTTAACTAGCATCCAAAAATAAAATGTTGGAAAACATTACTTTTGCTAACTGTTTCTTAATATACAATAACTTCTGAATTTCTGCAGTTACAAATGTAACAGAAATGTTTTAATTCCAATTTAAAATAAAGACAATTCAAAAGACATTCTAACACTGAGATTAAACATTATGGTTTATTGCTAAGAATAAAAAGAGACAGCCTGTGTGTTTGGAACATGTGTCTAAGGTTTAAAGCATGAGCTTTATGTGACAGAATGTGTAGCACACCAACATTACTAATGTTTACATCTAAAATGACCACCGGTGAATTGTAAGCTCTTCCTATAGATGTACTATAGATGAATAGGAAGTAGTGTTGGCAGTTCTGCCAGCTGTCTTACCGTAATTCTTACTGTTACTGTAGCTATTCCGGGGGGCAGGACACCTTCATAATCCAGCGCCTCTACCTGGAATGTGTAGTTAGCACCATTTTGACCCAGAGCCTCAAAGTCCAAAGACTGCAGCACTGACAGAGCTCCAGTGACCCTGTCCACTGCAAAAAGCTGCCGTGCTTCCTCTGTCCTTATCCTATATGTTATATTAGAGATCAGATCTTCATCTGTAGCCTGGAGGAAAGAGAACAGTTCAATCATTAAGAGGAAAATAATTAACAGAAGCTGATGAGCAGTGGAAAAAACTATTTTATTTATTTTATTATTTATTCATATTAGAACGTTTCATTGTATGAATTCTATTGCAAATCCTATTTTTATTTTATTGTTTTTTTTTTTTAATTTGTGTAGTGTCTTTATGACAGCAGACTCTAGGATTGTAAGACATCGATATTATCATCGCTACACAGTATTATTTTGCACCGATATCCAGTGACACTAAACAGCAATTAAATATTATCAAGCCTACTGACCAAAAACAAAAGTTCACATGCTGCTCTAAAAACATGAGTAAACTTGAAACTGAAGATAACTCTCGTTTCAACTCAAAAAATATTAAATCAAATCAAATTTTATTTGTCACATACATACAGGGTACGACATGCAGTGAAATGCTTTTTACGCAATATATAAAATTAATCTTTTTTGAAAACTTATACACGAGCTTAATATCTAAAAAGCATCATAACAGTTAAAGGGAATAAATAATGGGGCTTTTTAAATGATGAGCAAAACATCAAGCACACTATATTACGGGTATTGTAGCTGGTGGTGGAGAGTGTAGATGTAGGGGGTGGGGGGTATTGGCTGAGTGAGCCAGCGAGAAATGGTGTCTCTCCCTTTTTTCAGTCTGCACACATATCATTCCTTTGATTTTGTATGTGGAAGTAAAACGGACTGGAATAAATTCCCCCCTATTCAGCAGCACTCTCTTCTGACTCGTCATTGTGAAGGTAGAAGAGACAAAAATATGAAAATCACCCCAGAGTGGCAGAGACCTTAGCACACTGCAGCACAGGAAAGATGAGTATTACTATCATCCCCACAAAAAGCAGGGAAGGCAGGCTGATTCTCCCCAATGAAATGCTAGATCGGCATGGAGCTCTGGAATGATCTGCACAGGGGTTTTGAACTCTCTTGTATTAAAGACACTTGCCAGAAGCTCCACTCTCGTCCCACATTCTCATCCTTCGATTTCTGTCATCGTAAATTGAAAATTTATTTTATTTCATTCGTGTGAAAGAAAATGGATCAGAGTGCGTTTGACTTAACTGGATAAGTATGTGTTTTTACAGCAGTTTATTATATTTATCAGTGATGCTCAAACTGGCCAAAACGGCTTTTTGGTTTTTGTTTTGTTTTTTATTTCAGCTGAAAGAGGACAGAAGCATGAGGATTTTAAGATTTTAAAAAATGAAATAGAGGTCTACAACAAAGTGTCTAATTTAACACTTTACAATGATCGTAAGTGATGATCATTAGAAAGCTTTTAAAACCATGTGTTGTATTTCTTTACTGCCTGCTTCAGCTTAAGATTGTCTAGAATTGTCAGCCACATAAATGACAGATTTGTAATAGTGTAATATCTTTCATGATGAGCTGTTATGTTTGGTTATTTACTGCTTATTAATTCAGAATCTCTTAAGAGACATGCCAGGCACTGAGATCCAGGCCAGTTTCCACCATCCAGGTGGTGAAAATACTGGTGGACATATTATTGTTACTACACCCTAGTAAGATAGATGTATAGATAGATAGATGTATAGATGTATAGATAGATAGATAGATAGATAGATAGATAGATAGATAGATAGATAGATAGATAGATAGATAGATAGATAGATAGATAGATAGATAGATAGATAGATAGATAGATAGATAGATGTATAGATGTATAGATGTATAGATGTATAGATAGATAGAATAATAATAATAATAATAATAATGTCCACCAGTATTTCCACCACCTGAATTGTGGACACAGGCCTGGATCTCAGTGCCTGGCATGT
Source organism: Silurus aristotelis (assembly GCF_946808225.1). NCBI lineage: Eukaryota > Metazoa > Chordata > Actinopteri > Siluriformes > Siluridae > Silurus > Silurus aristotelis. The sequence goes on along the minus strand of NC_139577.1, from coordinate 17,242,298 downwards.
CTCTTGGTAGATGTATGAACCATTTTTAGCATGCCCTCTTTGATGTAGGGGGCACAGGGAATTACATTCAAGACTTAGATTTTCTGAAATATATAAATAAAAATCCCCAAATCCCCAGTGAGCAGGAGCACATAATGAGCTGACCTATTCATATGGACCTGATCAGAGTCTGTCACTGGAGCAGTAAATGCTATGACTAGCCTGTGTAGGAGGGGTTTGGAGCTGTCAGCTACCCCACGATTCAAAGAAAAAAGAAAAAAAACAAGGTGTCTGAATATATATATATATATATATATATATATATATATATATATATATATATATATATATATATATACACACATTATATATATATATATATATATATATATATATATATATATACATATATATATATATACACATATATATATATACACATATATATATATATATATATATATATATATATATATATATACACACACACATATATATATATATATACACATATATACAGTGAGGAAAATAAGTATTTGAACACCCTGTTATTTTGCAAGTTCTCCCACTTAGAAATCATGAAGGGGTCTGAAATTGTCATCGTAGGTGCATGTCCACTGTGAGAGACATAATCTAAAAAAAAAAAAATCCAGAAATCACAATATATGATTTTTAAACTATTTATTTGTATGATACAGCTGCAAATAAGTATTTGAACACCTGTCTATCAGCTAGAATTCTGACCCTCAAAGACCTGTTAGTCTGCCTTTAAAATGTCCACCTCCACTACATTTATTATCCTAAATTAGATGCACCTGTTTGAGGTCGTTAGCTGCATAAAGACACCTGTCCACCCCATACAATCAGTAAGAATCCAACTACTAACATGGCCAAGACCAAAGAGCTGTCCAAAGACACTAGAGACAAAATTGTACACCTCCACAAGGCTGGAAAGGGCCATTGGGAAATTGCCAAGCAGCTTGGTGAAAAAAGGTCCACTGTTGGAGCAATCATTAGAAAATGGAAGACGCTAAACATGACTGTCAATCTCCCTCGGACTGGGGCTCCATGCAAGATCTCACCTCGTGGGGTCTCAATGATCCTAAGGAAGGTGAGAAATCAGCCCAGAACTACACGGGAGGAGCTGGTCAATGACCTGAAAAGAGCTGGGGCCACAGTTTCCAAGGTTACTGTTGGTAATACACTAAGACGTCATTGTTTGAAATCATGCATGGCACGGAAGGTTCCCCTGCTTAAACCACCACATGTCCAGGCACGTCTTAAGTTTGCCAATGACCATTTGGATGATCCAGAGGAGTCATGGGAGAAAGTCATGTGGTCAGATGAGATCAAAATAGAACTTTTAGGTCATAATTCCACTAAACTTGTTTGGAGGAAGATGAATGATGAGTACAATCCCAAGAACACCATCCCTACTGTGAAGCATGGGGGTGGTAGCATCATGCTTTGGGGGTGTTTTTCTGCACATGGGACAGGGTGACTGCACTGTATTAAGGAGAGGATGACAGGGGCCATGTATTGCGAGATTTGGGGGAAAAACCTCCTACCCTCAGTTAGAGCATTGAAGATGGGTCGAGGCTGGGTCTTCCAACATGACAATGACCCGAAGCACACAGCCAGGATAACCAAGGAGTGGCTCTGTGAGAAGCATATCAAGGTTCTGGCATGGCCTAGCCAGTCTCCAGACCTAAACCCAATAGAGAATCTTTGGAGGGAGCTCAAAGTCCGTGTTTCTCAGCGACAGGCCAGAAACCTGACTGATCTAGAGAAGATCTGTGTGGAGGAGTGGGCCAAAATCCCTCCTGCAGTGTGTGCAAACCTGGTGAAAAACTACAGGAAACGTTTGACCTCTGTAATTGCAAACAAAGGCTCCTGTACCAAATATTAACATTGACTTTCTCAGGTGTTCAAATACTTATTTGCAGCTGTATCATACAAATAAATAGTTAAAAAATCATACATTGTGATTTCTGGATTTTTTTATTTTAGATAATGTCTCTCACAGTGGACATGCACCTATGATGACAATTTCAGACCCCTCCATGATTTCTAAGTGGGAGAACTTGCAAAATAGCAGGGTGTTCAAATACTTATTTTCCTCACTGTATATATACACATATATATATATATATATACATACATATATATACATACATATATATACATATATATATATACATATATATACATATATATACATATACATATATATATATATATACATATATATATATATATATATATATATATATACATATATATATATATATATATATATATATATATATATATATATATATATATATATATATATATATATATATATATATATGCCACCATCACAGTCATCTCATCCTGTCACTCACCTGTTCAGTTCCTCCACATATCTCTTGCTCTTTTACTTCATCTACACTTTCATCTCTTTCTATCCGCAAACTCCAAAAAAGATCCATCTTCGTAATATGATGGTAATTGCATTCTTTTTTTTATTCAGCCTGTCAAAAATCCCCACAGTGCTCTTGAGAGCAGACATGAAGAGATATTTCACAAATTCCATAAAGAGCCTTTTTTTTCTGCAAAACAGACTCCTGTTTTCTCTGCTGAGCCTGTCGACTGTATCACAAATATTTGTTAAATGGAAAATGAATCCCCCATGGAAATAATATGCCCAGGCCAATTTGTGAATTAAGACTCGATACAGACACTTGAGCAGTGAGCTCTGTAGCTTAGCATGTTGAAAGCTTTCCCTTAGAGAGTGGCGGAGCTAAAAAGCCCAGGAGCCAGGAATAAGCACAGGACCAGTTTCTCTCTGGCTCCGATGTTATTCACTTTTGCAAGAAGTGCGAGATCGAGTGTTTAAAGAAGTTTAAGAATTAATAACAAAAATGAAATGGGAAAAAATAAGTTTAGTAACTTACTAACTTTTAAATGCTAAATATAAGATATCTGATAGATGTCACAGTATAATCCTTCAACTGAATAACTAATAATAAGCACAGAGCTCAAAAAACTATACAGAGGGATCCAAGTTTAAACCCAATGATCGTTCATATAGACAGTGGTGCACACTTTTTTAATTTTTTTATAGGGAAAGACTCTGAGGGCTTACATTAAGGTGCAGGATGACGGTTCTGGCCGGAGTGTTCTCTGGTACGTTGACATGGTAAAATGGCTGCGAGAAGACAGGGCTGTTATCGTTGATGTCTAACATTTGCACCAGCAAAGTGAGGGATGTGCGTCGAGGGTCTACTGCCCCGTCCAAGGCCTCCACCACCACCTCATACTGACTCTGAACTTCCCGGTCCAGAGGCACAGCGGTGAATATGCTGCCATTTGCATTAATGCTGAAGAGAGATGCGTGGGTAAGGAGCCGATAGTGCACCTGACCATTCGGCCCAGCGTCTGGATCTGTGGCCTAATAAGAGACATAGAGACACACAAAGTGAGAAGAGAGAGAGAGAGAGAGAGAGAGAGAGAGAGAGAGAGAGAGAGAGAGAGAGAGAGCGCATGAAACATCTTTGACTTCCCTAATTACCTGAAAAGGCAAATAAACAGGCACAATTCATTAACACAATTAATGAATTCACTTAATTACGGACATAATTGTGGCATCCTTTACAAAACGAGAAAGACTGTGCACGTTCAATTTAATTAATTCACATCTTCCTTTTTTCTTTTTTTACATGAATTTGAAATAAGTTTCCAAGATGAAACATACTGTAATTTTCGAGTTAAAAAGGTCAGATGCTCTAACTGCAATGTGGCTAATTAATTCGTTAAACAATATGGTTTCATATTAAACCATTTGAAACACCCACACCAAGAATAAAGTTTTATATAATTTCTTAGATAAAAAATATAGATTTAAATCGTTTCATAAAGGATAGAAATTAACAAAGCTTTGAATGGAGTTTAGGTGGGATAAAGAAAGATCAATAAAATATAGACCAGTTTACATGATTTGATCAAGGCCTATATGATATACAATGCTGAAAGAGAAGGAATGATAAAGAAGAGAACTATTGTTGTTTCTCATTTTAGGGTAGAAACACGTTGCTGGCTAGTAATTGTGGTTTTGTCAGATCAAATCCACCAGTGATCCTGGAACCACCAAAAGTCCACACTCAAATCCTGTCTCTATTATTTACAGTTGCATCTTCAGGGTTAGGGTTAGGGTTAGGGTTAGGGTTCATACTTGATAGAGAAGAAATAGTGATAAATAAATTCAGATTACTTGGAGCTATAATCAATAAAGAAATACCAAGCAGGCAAACCTGACAATGAAATGCTCAGGGCAAAACTGTCATGAAGAGCTTAGACTTAATTCTCAAAAACGGGTATGTGAGGCTATAAAGTCTGAATAGATCTAGCCACATTCTTCTCAGTCACTTCATAGATATATGCGACTTGGGTTACACAGAAGCTAGACAGAAAGAACAATGATGTCTTTGAACTATAGCACTAGCAAAAAATCCTGCCCGGAAAACAAATGCGTGGGTATTGCAGCAGATCACCACACAATCACCACAGTCAATAATGGTCCTGATTTCACGACTTAGTCCCTTGGTGGAAGACTGGGTGCTTCTCAGTTTATCCATTCGAAAAAAACATGCTCTATATGCAATCTTACTCACCTACAGTATTTGTGAGTTTTTGCCATTCCTAAACTACATGTTTATGCACTGTTTTGTGCTTTTGCCCTCAATATGTTTTCATTTTGTTTTCATTTTTTGAGATCAATTGACCCCAGCTTGACTTATATAAGTCTTGTGTGCTGAATTAGTTTCTCAATAAAAGGGTGCTGACTATGCCAGACTGTGATGTTTTTGTTTTTTCAAACTAGAGACCTTAAACATGGCATATAGGTAGGCTGACAGGAGTGAAAACCAATTTGGACCCACCAAGATCCAATGATCTGTGTATGTTCAAGTGCGTTTCTGCTCACCATTGTTGTAAGAAGTGATTAACTGAGTTAATACATCCTTTCTAGCACCTCAAACCAATAAATCTTTTTAGACTCTATTATCAAAAACAACACGTCTCGTACTCAATGAGTTTGCATTTCACCTTAAACTGTGGAGACTGTGTATCAAAGCAAATACCGAAATACCAAAATGAATGCAAACGTAGCCAAATTATATTAATCTCCCGACTGAAAAAATCCCTTTGATAATTTTTAAATAATGTTGGTATTTCTAGTCCCCCAGCAGGACTCTCGTATCCTGGTGGAATTAAACACTAAATGGACTAATTCTGGTAAATAGACCAAAATTTTATACATATTTGTTTATACTTATAAAAAATAATACCATATAATGTGAGGATAAGCAAATGCTGGCAGATGTTTGCTTTATGTTAAGTGATATTAAATACAAAAAAATACCTGACAAGGAAACAGGAATCATTACAAAAAAGAAGACAATGAGAAACACAAAACTTAAATAGTGACTATATAATGGAGCTAATTAAGTGAAACATGAAACAAGGACTGAGTGATCAGTGTAACATGTGACTTGGAGGAATTTGGAGGTGCAATGGTTAATGGGAAACATAGTTCACTGCCATAATCTTGACTTTGTTCATAAAAGAACATCAAAGGTAGACATATGCACAGTAGGTATATTGCATGACAAAAACAAAATTCTCTGAATACTTTTACTCCAAACTAGCATACTTTGACATGACAAAAAAATACAGATAGATACAGTGCATCTGGAAAGTTTACACAGCGCTTCACTTTTTGTTATGTTACAGCCTCAACCCAAAATGGATTGAATTCATTCATAAATTCTGCACACAATACCCCGTAATGACAATGTGAAAGAAGCTTGTTTAAAATCTTTGCAAATTTATAAAAAAAAAAAATAATAATAAATCACATTTCTATAAGTATTTACAGCCTTTGCTCAATACTTTGTTGAAGCACCTTTGGCAACTATTACTATTATTAAGTCTTTTTGAGTATGATGCTACAAGCATGGCATACCTACTTTTGGGCAGTTTCTCTCATTCTTCTTTGTAGAACCTCTCAAGCTCCATCAGGTTGGATAGGAAGTACCGGTGCACAGCTATTTTCAGATCTCTCCAGAAATGTTTAATCAGGTTTAAGTCTGGGCTCTGGCCGAACCGCCAAGGATATTCACAAAGTTGCCTTGTAGCCACTCCTTTGTTAACTTGGCTGTGTGTTTAGGGTTGTTGTCCTGTTGAAAGATAAATTGTTGCCCCAGTCTGAGTTCCAGAGCACTTTGGAGCAGGTTTTAATCAAGGATGTACATCGCAGCATTCATCTTTTTTTTTTTATCCCGAATAGTCTCCCAGTTCCTGCTGATAAAAAATATACTCACAGCATGATGCTGCCACCACCATGCTTCACTGTAGGGATGGTATTGGCCGGGTGATAAGCAGTGCCTTTCCTCAAGACATGATGGTTGGCATTCAGGTCAAAGTTTTTCATGGTCTGAGAGTCCTTCAGGTGCCCTTCTGGCAAACTCCAGTTGGGCAGTCATGTGCTAACAAGTGTCTTCTGTCTGGCCATACAGGCCTGATTGGTAGCGTGCTGCAGAGATGGTTGTTCTTTTAGAAGGTTCTTCTCTCTTCACACAGAAACACTGGAGCTCTCTTTTAGAGTGATCATTTGGTTCTTGGTCACCTCCCTGACTACATCCCCTTTTCCCCGATCGCTCAAATTGGCCGGGCGGCCTGCTCTAGAGAGTCCTGATGGTTCCAAACTTCTTCTATTTATGGCTGATGGAGGTCACTGTGCTCATTGGGACCTTTAATGCACCAGAGATTTTTCTGTACCCTCCCCCAGATTCGTGCATCGATACATTCGTGTACCGAAGGTCTACAGACAATTCCTTCGGCTTCATGGTTTGTGCTCTGACATGCACTGTTAACCACTGTTTGGACAGGTGTGTGCCTTCCAAATCATGTCCAATAAACTGAATTTACCACAGGTGGCCTCCAATCAAGTTGTAGAAACATCTCAAGATGATCAGGGAAAACAAAATGCACCTGAGCTCAATTTTAAGTGTCATGGCAAAAGCTGTGAATACTTATGTAGATTAATTTATTCATTCATTTTAGTTTTTGTATAAATTGTTGCATTATGTGGTATTGCTTAAAGTTTGAGAAAAATAATGAATTTTATCAATTTTGGAATAAGGCTGTAACATAACATGAAAAAAGTGAAGCGCTGTGAATACTTTCCGGACGCACTGCATATAGCTATACAAACAAATACTATAATTGCATAACAGAGTAGAAACATGCTCCATTTTATTTTCAATTGACATAAGAAAACAAATAGGCCTTGACAGGCAGCATGAAAGAAACAGTACTGTTACTAATCCAGCAGGGGTAGGAGAAAGAAGAGCAGGGAAGGGAGGAAAGTGCCATTAAAATAAGCAAAATGAAAAAAAAGCACTGAAATTAAAAGAACATCAGAAGCCATGATAAATTAAAGCATTTCACAGCCGAAAGGAAATTGGTTTTAAATATCCTGCTAATGTGTGTGGTGACAGCAGGCTCCCCCAGCAGATGCGGTCTTCAATAATTAACTCAGTAAATTAATATGTGAAGAGAATGATAAACAAACAGGCAACAAATGTAGAACAATTGTGTCCCAAGCTTAAAAGAACCAAACTGTGTGAATGAAACTTTCTATTAAGCAGGTAGTTATTGTAAAAGATCTCAGTAAGAAATTAAACTATACAGAATATACAGTTGAACACAGAATAATGTGTGTTAGAGCCCAGCATATTCACCATTAGTAAGCAATAATAGCTGTAAAATTTCATTTGAATATAATTTGTGTTTTGTTTTTAGCAAATTAAACGAAAGATCTCGGTCTCATACCGCAGTATCTGAGGGAACTTCTGTACCAATATGATCCTCCACGACTACTTAGATCAAAAGGTGCAGGCTATTTGTTGGTACCTCAAATAATGAAGACAACAGCAGGGGGCAGATCTTTCTCTTATAAAGCCCCACAGTTATAGAACAGTCTTCCGTCAGTGTTCGGGACTCAGACACAGTCTCAATGTTCAAGTCAAGTAAACATGCTCCTGAGGTTCCAGTGACCACTGTTCCTGCCCCTCTTCCCTCCACGGATCTTCCCATTTCCTCCAGGCCTGCCTTTGGATAGTGTCCTCTTCGATTGGAGGCCACTCTGTGCAGCTGGGGACAGTTTCTCATCAACGCCTTGGGTGGTTCCATGAAATTCCGGAGTAAGGACAGGAGCTTTGAGGATGGATTTAGACTGTAGTTACTGTCAACAGTCTGCTACACTGACTCAGGACTACAGTTTGCTTCTGATCACCATCACTGTACCCCGCAACATCGTATATCTGCAATAAATTAACATTCGGTGCAACCCAGAGGAGGATGGGTTCCTCTTAAATCTGGTTCCTCTCAAGGTTTCTTCCTTTGCCATAGTCGCCACCAGCTTGCTCATCAGGGACAAACTTACACTTCTAAAGAACATCTTATTTATTTTTATCACCACATTATCTGTGTAAAGCTGTTTTCAAACAATGTTCATTGTTAAAAGCACTATACAAATAAAAATGAATTGAACAGAACAATCCACAAATGCCTGTAATCTCACACTATTCATATTACTATTGGATTCCAGATAGATCGTAACAGGGAAGAAAACTGTATGCATAGTATGTGCTGCAAACAAATGGGAAAAAAAACCCCAGCATGGTTTATAACCCACAGGGATGCATATTTCATTGAGTGTGTGTTACAGAGAGCAAGAGCTAGCAATATGTAACACTGGAGTGAATTCCAGAAAAGCTGTAATGCTGTGAAGCTAAAAAAAAAGCTAAAGTAATGCCGAGTGTCATTGTGACAAAGATCTAGAATCGAATTCAAGTTTCATTTCCATTTGAAATATGTTGCAGTTAACATTCAATATAGCCAGCAAATCAAGTCATACTTAGGCTCAAAAAGTGAAGCCACAAACACCAAAAGGTCCAGAAGACCATTGAAAACAACAGCACATAATGGCAGGAATTATTTCCATGGTAAAAAAGAAACCCTTGGAAAAAATAAAGAACACGTTCAAGTGGTAGCTCTATCTGTGGCAAAGTCAACAATCGAAATAGATCTCCATCAGAGTGAATATAAATGGTTTACAAAAAGATGTAAACCATTGGTAAACCACAAAATAGAAAACCAGATTCGAGCTAGATGCCTAAAAGCATCTAAAAATGCTCATTCTGCCAACTGATCATGATCATGAGCCAAAGAAAACTGCATTTGTACTGCCATTTTATGGCATAAGCATTGACGGATGCTAGATAAACTTGTTCCCTTGTATAACTGATGATGTTATGAGATCTAGCACAGATAGAAAATGGCTCAAAGCATACTTTGAAAGAAAACCAGGGTAAATTGAGTGTTCTGCAATGGTCAAGTCAATAATTGACCTGAATCCAGTTAAGTTAACATACATACACACATACATAAAACTAATAATAACACCCTAACTACCAGCTTAATTGGGAAGTAATAAATGCACCAGTAGTATTATTTAAGAAGCTCTAATAGAAATTCTATATAAAATATGCATGGCGAAAAAAAAAAACTTGCTAGTGTATTGACTAGAAGCTGAATATCCAATAATGCAATAAGTAAATGTGCTATGTCATGAAGCTACTCACTCGAACTTGACCCACAGTCAAATTTGCCCTCTCCTCTTGTACAGTCAGATTCCTAGGCAAACTGAGGTCAAACGTTGGGTCATTGTCATTGACGTCCGTGACCACAATGCTGACAGTAGCAGTGGACGTCTGCATGGAAAAATTTAATGGGTTAAGAACATTGGTAAAGTCTGTATAGGTGAATAAAGTTTTACAGTGAACAGACCTGTATTTACATATAAATATATTGTATTTAAAATTCTATTCAACTGTTGGAATTATTAACTGAAAAACTGATTCAAAAATATTTAAAACATTTAGTTTAAAAAAAAAAAAAAAGAATGATTGGAAATGTAGCACAATCAAAGAAAACATTTCTAATATATATTTTTTAAATCACAGTTAAATATTAATAACCGACATAACTGAAATGTGAATTTTATAACACATTTTCAGTATTTCTCTTCTTCTAGTTCTCACAGAGAGAACAAAGCAAGAATATATTCACACATATCCCATAACTGCACAATCCAGTTTTAGGAATAGACAAGTTTTAACATCATTGATGCAAGTGATGTCTAAAGTCTAAAAATCATTTTGCAATATATGCTATATAAATGAAGCAAATTGCTAAAATGCTAAATATGCTAATCTATCACAATTATTCCAGCTAAAAGATAAAGGATAGCTGTTCAAATGCATCTATATGTTAGTTACACATATTTCCATATGTACTATTTATACTATATATGTTCCTATTTCCATTAACACTTATTATTTGGCATAAAACGTGACAGAATGAACATATGGTACACGTACGCAAAAATGCATGATTGAAATGAAACACAGATTTTTTGGTCAGCATCCAGGCACTTCACAATATTCAAAGAGAGAGAGACAGAGAGAGAGAGAGAGAGAGAGAGAGAGAGAGAGAGAGAGAGAGAGAGATTGCTTTTTCCAATATACTAAAAAATCCATTAGCTTTTGGATGCTCTATTGAGTTGCTGAAGTAAAAGCATACTTGTTTATTTTCCACCATTAACTAATCTAACACATTTTCCTTTATTTTTTTGTGTGCATGAAAAAAAGAGAGATTAAAAGCCCATAATGTCAGAAAATAGTAAGGACATTATGTATCTTATACAAAGTGAAAGCCAGTGTGTGTGTGTGTGTGTGTGTGTGTGTGTGTGTGTGTGTGTGTGTGTGTGTGTGTTAAGCCAATTGTTAGAATTTGATACCTCTGTCAGTGGGCTGTTATGTGTCAGCACTTGCACTTGTCTTTTTCAATGGTAATTATGTCACTGATCCTAGTTGAAGTATTGGACTGATTACAGTGCAGCAGGTGTGCCATGACATCCATCAGAAAAAAGTCTGCAGAATGAGCTGCTAATATTTCCATAAAATGTCCACATAGTGCCTCTGTCTTACAAACTTTCCCTCTTACTTACTAAACAGATAAAAGCTGAGTATGCACACTTTTAAACGCTAAATGTATTTTAAGCACCTGGATTTACATTTTATCTTGTTTTTAAGAGGGATATAATGGATGTCTGGCATCTTCAAAATTGCAAAGTGAATAAAAAAAAAATATTCAACGTGTATGTCTGTGTTTTTCCACATGATATGAAAAAAATAAAAATGAATTACCTGAGCATGGTGCTGTAATAATAGAAAGAAAAATGGAACAGAAGAATGAAGGAGAAAGGAGAGAGAGAGAGAGAGAGAGAGAGAGAGAGCGAGAGAGAGCAAGACAAAAAAAAGAGAGATAGAAAGAGAGAGACAGAGAGAGATAGAGAGAGAGAGACAGGGAGAAAGAGAGAGTGCATAATGTGGAGCATAAGCAGGTTTGAGGAATTGCCCCATTAAGGTGAGTGATTAAATGAAATAATTTTTATTTGGTTATCAGTTCTTGGCAGCAAAGGTGCATTAACATTTATTGAAGTGTACAGGTGACCGCTAGCCAATCTATGAGTGTATTATTGGCCTTAGTTTCCCTTCTATAACTGTAAAGAAAAAAAGTCTAGCTTAGGTGCACAAACATTATAAAAGTGACTAAACCAACAGATCACACTAAAACACACATCATGAGAAAATGGGAAGAAATGATTGCACTAGCCATGTGCTATTGTCACATGACCATGATGTAAGTTTCTGTTTCTGTTCTGTAAGGCTTCCAGGGTTTCCAGTTATAAACATTACAATTCACAATATTCATCTTAGTCTGGCCCTATAAATAAAACAGTGCATTAGGGTAAAACAGTGCGATTGGAGGAGCTTGTTAATGATCCAAAGGGAGCTGGTACCACAGTCACCAAGAAAACCATTGGTAATACACCAAGGTCCCTCTGCTCAAGAATGCACATGAAGAGACCTGTCTAAAGTTTGCCAATGAACACCTGAATGATTTTGAGAAGGTTTGGGAGAATGTGATGATAAGAAAAAAATTAAGCTTATTGGCATCAACTCGTCTCGCTGTGTTTGGCGGCAGAGAAACGCCGAATATGCCCCAAGAACACCATCCCCACTGTCAAACATGGAAAGGAAACATTCTGCTTTGGGGCTGTCATGCTCTGTAGGAATCTTGGATGAGTGCCTCCTGGCCTCAGCCAGAACACTGAAGATGTGTCGTGGATGGGTCTTCAATTATGACAATGACCCAAAACATATGGCCATGGCAAAAATCCGACAGTCTTGTAGCCCATTCCAGGATTGTGCAAGTCTACAATCTTGCCCCTGACATCCTTTAATAGCTCTTTGGTCTTGCCCATGGTCGTGGAGAGGTTTGAATGGAAGAGATGTCACAGATACGAGGGTCTTTTATACACAAAATGAGTTGATATTAGGATTTCGATATTTTTTATATTTTTTAAAGGGACAGGACTAATTTGGGTATGTGAGTGTCATGTTAAAGTTGGGTATATGCGGTACCTTGAGGGCAGCTCCAGCCTGTAGGACACCCCCGTTGACCTGGTTGGCGACCTTGAAGGGCCTGATGAATTTGATGACAAGGGAGTCCCAGCCTCAGGTCCTTCGTGGACAGCCACACGAGGTCTCCAGTGCGAAAGCGCGGGGACTCTAGTCATCTCGCGCCAGCGTGCATGCGGATGTTATGAAGGGCTCACTGTACCTGTGTGTGAGCTGACTCCCAGACCCGATTGCTCTCCCGGAACCAATGATCTACCGCAGGTACATTGCATGGCTCGTCAGACCAAGTACTCAATGTCCTGAGGGCGTGATGAATGCAGTTTTCCACTCGTCCCCCTGTCGGATATGCACCAGGTTGTAGGCACTTTGGCAATTTTAAGAACACCCGAGCCTCCCTTAGGTCTTCCAAGGTGGCTGGTACAAGCGTGAGTGGATAAGGGAGTGGTGCGATCTGAGCGTTGAGCTGCCAGGTAATCGATATAGGGTCGGAGGCCCCATCCTTCTTTCCGACAAAGAAGAAGCTTGACTCCGCAGGGGAAGAGGAAGGGGTGATGAAACCCTGACGAAAAAGTGCCTGCTGGATGTACTCCTCTATCGCCCGATGTTCAGGAGCGGACAGAGGGTGTACCCGACCCTTGGGTAGCTTTGCTCCAGGGAGTAGGTCAATACTGCAGTCCAGGCATGCTGCTAGTGTGGAGTGAGGTTGGGTGGTAGGCAGCAAGGTGCTGAAAAAGCCTGATGGATTTCTGTATGGTAGCCTCCAAACCCACAGTGTCAACGTGAACTGCCATAGCGAGCTTAATATCTGGAGCGAGCCCCAATCTATACACACTCAGCGCCGTCTCGTTCCAGCCACTAGATGCCGCCAGGGTGCGAAACTGGAGACTATAGTCGGTGATATAATCTGCTCCCTGACGTAAGCTGAGCAGCTGATCGACCGTGGTGAGGATCTCGGAAGCAGCGCAGAACACCTCCGTAAAGTGAGTGGTGAATTGGGCGGTGGAATTCACCACAGGGCTGGCTGCGCTCCACAGCATTTGCACCACGGCCAATGCTCTCCCGGAGAGAAGGGAGATGAGAAACGCCACCTTGGAGCGATCGGAGGGGAATCGCTGTGACTGCATCTCAATGTATAAATTCACCTGGAGAAGAAAGCCGCGGCATTCAGCTGCTTCTCCAGAAAAGGTGGTTGGGAACGCCATCGGGCTGTCAGTGAGAGCGGGCTGATTGTGGCGAGCGGCGTCGGACGGGAAGGGGGTTCGGAGAGCGGCGGTAAGGTTGCGGACTGCGTCGGAGTGAAGCGCCGGGTTGTGGATCCATGGCGAGGTAACGCTGGTTTTATCCTCTCTCTCTTGTTGTAGCGGTCCGTTACTCTGTCATGCGGCAAAAACGGAAGCAGAAGCCGGAGTACAAGTCGTGTAGTTTTAATGAAGAGGATGGAGATAGACAAACATACACCAACTGGAATTAAGAGTCTGAAAGGGAAATATCTGTGGTGCGCTTCGGGGAGCGCGGTCCACAATGTCCAGAGCAGAGGAAGAAAGGTTTGCAGGGTAATCCGAGATATGCTTCAGGGAAAAGCATAGCGCAGGATTAGAGGGAGAGTCCAACTGAAGACGAGGCATATGGTAAACAATAACGGACAGTGAGTGAGAGTGAGTGAGGGGTTTATGTGTGCCAGGAACGAGTGTCAGGTGTAAATGATTAGTAGCTCAGTGGGGGTCAGGGTTCCTGCTGATTTTTTTTTTTCTGGATTTGTTTATTGTCTCTCTCTGTTAAAAATAAACCTACCATAAAAATTCCAGACAGTTCATTTCTTTGTGAGTCGGAAAACAAAATCAGTAGTTGATTAAATGATTATTCCCCCCACTGTACTGTAGGACAAAATTTTTCCAGCCAAATGTGATTCTTCCCTAAACTGCCAACACCCAGTTTGGGGCACATTTCTGTACAGAATATCTTTGGATGTGGCGGCATTAAATTTTCCATTCTAGGAACTAGGAGATCCAAACCTATTCAAGCAAGAAAATGCCCTTGTACAGAAAAGGAGATTCATGACTATACAGTTTACATTGGTATGAGTGAAAGATCTTGAGTGGCTTGCTATAAAGCTCTGAGATCAATCCTATTGAGCACCTTTGGGGCCCATATTTGATTGTCATTGCCTTTCCACTTTACATCAGAACGCGACTTTGCAAATGCGCTTGTGCATGAATGAGCACAAATCTCCACAACCACACTACAAAATCTAGTAGAACATCTTTAGAAAAGAGTGAAGGTTATTATAACAGCAAAATAGCAAATGGGGATTAAATGTGGAATTGGATTAATTTAAAAAATGCATATAAAACTTATGGTCAGGTGTCCACAAAATTGTACGTGTTCACCGAATGCATTGAAACCATGTTTATTTTAAACAATAATTCCACATGCCATGCTTGAGTGCTCTATCTATTCTGTAATCTGTAATAAGCAACAACAACAACAACAACAACTTCCCAGTTTTTTGCAGGTGAGATTTATTTAAAATTTAAATGATGGCTTTCAGCTCATTGCTGAGTGCTGGCCAGTGCATAAAGCAGTCAGTGAAGGTCAATTAAAAGAACAGTTCAACATGAGGTGCAATTTGGAAGAGAATGTGATCTGACCTTGTGGGAAGTGTGATTGAACTGAGAACACTGTTGATATGCTAACGACACTAATACGCTGTAAATACATTGATTTATGCAGGTAATAAATTCATGTTTGCTAAAGTATTGTTTTATGGATTAGTGCATGTGTAAAACAATGCAGAGTGGATTTGTGGAAATGTGTGTCTCATTGAGGATATAAGGTGTGGATATAATTCCTGGTTTAAATAAAAGCTCATCGGTTGAATGTTAAGTCTGAATTGAAACAAAACTGCGTAAAACTTTTTAAAAACATTTAAAGTAGACAGAGTCTTTAGAGGAGTCTTTTGCTGGTTTGTTATTTGGCACAAAATATCATTAGATTAAAATAGGCTACAAAAACTAGGTAATAATAAATATTACTAGATTTTTAAGTTAAGACTGAAGTGAAACTCAGGCAAGTGTATTAAATTATAAGATGGCTGAAGCTTTACCCCTCCAGGATGTCCATCAGAGGCCGTTACAATGAGCCGGTATTGATCAGTGGTCTCTCTGTCCAATGCCTTGGCTAAGATTAGTAGGCCTATACTAAACAGGAAGAGAGAAAAGCACACACAGTTACATCACAGCACATCTAGAACATGCACATTGCACATGACCTCTACAAAAAGAATGCATCAATACTCCTTAAAGAACATTCAATAAACGTATATACATATAGCACTTAATACTCTTGCAGATACAGCTATCATCAAACATGTTTGTGTTCTCAGAATAATTGTTCTATTATTCACAATATATATGTTTATAATTCATAATTACTCATGGCCTAGGCAATTTTTAAATTCATTGTAATTTTTGTTGGGTTGTGATTTTCCAATCGCATTGCTCTTGAGTGAGCTAAACGCAAGTTAGGGAGGTGGTAGCTCAGTAGTTTAGGCTCTGAGTTACTGACTGTTACAAAAGGTCAGGGGTTCAAACTTTTGAGGCCCTTGAGCAAGGCCTTAACCCTCTGTGATCCAGGGTGCTGTGTGCTGTAACATAGCTGACCCTGAGCTCTGATCCCAGCTCCCTGAGCTCTGACACCAGCTGGAATATACAAAATAATTTCACTGCTGAAAATGTGCTGTAAAGTACATGCGACAAGTATAAAGCACCTTTCTTTTTCTTTCTTATTTTGAAAACTTCATGTTTTTGTAGAAATGCCTTATACATTCTTTACACCTAATTTAGCAGCCTACTAGCTACTTGTATTTTCTAGTAGGAAATGTATTTGATTTCTGCATTAATATTACAAGAGTGCCAATCACACAGTGCCATGAATAATGCAAATCTGCTTTCCAGCACAAATTTCACAAGGACATTATGGTTTGTTAAATCTGTTGGAGTCAGAAATTTGTTTTGTAATGTCTTTTTTTGTTGATTATTTTGTTTGTTTATGAGCCCCATATTTACTCAACATTGGACCTCATTTATCAAGTGCAATAAAAAGTAATTTATTTGCAAGCTCTAGGAGGAGTATTTACAAATAAATTCAATATACATGATCATCCAGTTTTCGATAGTTAGATTTTTTTAATTGTGCATATGGATTTAATAAATATAATATAAAATATAAGAAAGCCCGATCTTAATGATTGCACACAACAACATGCCAAAACAAATCCATTAATTTCAATTAACTGCGGGGTATAAAATGGTAGATGCAAGCCAATGCACTGCTATGGTGACCCTGGCATTGCACTACTTCAAGATTTCATTCAGGAGAGAACAGAGACAGTATTAAGGGACAGGTAGGATTTTTTTTTAAGATAAAAGCTGGCCTAAAAGTCATTCTATTTGTTTGAACAAAATGCTCTTGTTCAATCCTTGTCCATGACTCGTATGACTCAAGCGAAAATAAGTGACTAATCTGGTATGTCTGAACCTACAGTGATATATAGTCCCTAGTGTGCTGTGTGCCGTCATCAATATTCTTTCCAAACACAGCACATTCCCTTCTGCCTTTCCAAAATGCCAGCAGGGAGAAAGAATCAGTGTGTGAGAGCCTAAAGAGCACATCACCATGAAAAATGGTAAAACACCAAGCTCTAAAAACTAATGAACATACAGTAGCAGTTTCCCTGTATAACATAGTATTTATAAAATGATATACTGTGGATGGTATATATGTACTAAACACAAATCAGTTGTGTCATAAATGTGCTTCATTTACAATTACAGGTGATTAAAATACGTTCACAATAAAAATAAAACAAATTTTGTTTTATACACAAGGTTACCTGAAGATTGATAAATGAAGCCCCATGTGTTCAATATATTGTGGCTTGTTGTATAAGTAACAGCGTTGCAGAATTACAATTCATTTAAGGTTGTTATGCCTTCTTTTTTTAATACATGAAATAATTTAAGACTGTATTTGACAATTGCTGTGCAGGGTGTAACTCTGAAAGGAAAGCATTTATAATATAAACATTTAAAAGTTCAAAAACCTTCCAGTCATGACACAAATATTGTAGCAGTTTCGGCTTTGTGACCTTGGTGTACAATTTTGTTTTACATTTATTGTGTATAGTATGTGTCACCTTCTCACATAGTTATTGAATTAAATACTCTTGCTAGTAAAAGTCAAGTCAAGTGGATTCAACCACATAGATCTGGTACAGTACGTAGTCAAAAGATACAACAATCTTTCAGGACCAAGTTTCTACATAAAACACAGAACTATAAAGAGACAACACAAAAATACCTAGAAATACACAGACCTACACAAAAGGGAATAAAGTGCATGTGTACAAATGTGTTAACACTGTGCAAGACAATACAAAAAAAATGGGAAAAACAAGTGTTCCTTTTGAACTCCGGAATCAAAAGATATGCTTTTAATAATGTACAAGCTGGACAGAGAGGCAAAAATTTCTCTAAAGTTCATGGTCAAAGATTTACAGAAAACTTTGCACTTCAGGGTCACCAGTGTCTCCAAATATACACATTAAAGCCCCTTCCATGTGAGTTACATGGAAGTTATGCCCCTAAAAGCTTTATTTTTAAAATCTAACCACAAATGTACAGCCCTGGAGTTTGAAGTTACTAGCAAGGTTGTAATTTGGTTTCATAGTCAAATGAGAGGAGAACAAAACTCAAGGCTGCTATAAATAGAAAAATGGTATCATGAATAATAGCAGCATGACAAGGGGTAAGGTGTACAGGCACAGGCCATGCCTGTACCATAGCAGGGGACAGTGCGACATCTCAATTTGCAGATTCAGGTTCACTTGCGCTCTAAAAAATCTCTCCCAAATTTGCTCCACCACTTATGGGTCGAGTTGCCATTCGGCGGGATTCGACCATTGCCTCGAGAGGGTGTCTGCTTCCTCGTTTAGGTGGTCTGGAATATACGCTGCCCTCAAGGAGAGGAGCTTCCCTTGGGCCCACAGGAGGATCTGACGTGCCAGCTTGTACAGGACGAGAGATCGCAGACTCCCCTGGTGGTTAAAATGAGACCACATAAGTGTTGTACATATAGACCAACACATGGTGGCTACTGAGGTTAGGCAAGGAATTCTTTAGCATCTCTAGGCATTTGATATGCCACATCAGAAGGGGGCATCCCCAGAGACCTTGGGTAAGCAGCCACTCATGACTGCCCCATCCCATAAGGTAGGTGTCTGTCGTAAGCGTTACACAACGATCGGGAACTCCCAGCACGGGGCCCTGAGACAGGAACCTGGGATTGTGACCTTGATTGTACGGAGTGGGTTGCCCCTCCTAAAGAGAACTCTTGGGTCCTGAGCCACGTCTGAAGGGGTCTCATGTGCAGGAAGCCAAGTGGTATTACAATGGCCGTAGCTCCCATCAGAACCAGCGATCTCTGAAACGTATCAACGAATCGTTGATATAATTTAAAATGCGGACGCCCACGGAGTCTCAGCCAGAACAGTGCCGCATCCATACATTTTGTGAAGGTGCAGAGTAAAAGTCAAAGACCAAACAGAAGGAAGAATATTTTGTCTTCATGCTCAAGGTTGAGTTTGGTTTAACTAATATTAAGCATGCATTTGCATAAAGCATCCATATTTGTCTATGGCCATGTTGATTAGAGTATTAAAAACTTGAAAGGTATTAAATTTAAGGTATATTTAGAACAGATAAAATGTACAATTAAGTTGTGATTAATCATGAGTTAACTGATGAAAATCATGTGATTAATCGAGATTGAATATTTTAATCAACTGACATCCCTAGTACACACACACATACACACACACTCGCATACATTTTGTTCATATATTTTTACCTGTCTCTGCCAAAAGTGGCATAGAGTGGCAATAATTCTGGACCTGACTGCACACCTACAGACAAACTACTAAATGGTCTCATTACACATTACTACTTTAGGTTCATAATTAAAAACAGCCGACTCAGAAGTGCCCAAACACCATCATTGATGAAAGCCTCTGTAGGACACACAAGTGGCTCCCAAGATGCCCATGAAAAGTGCTTTATGGAGTGATTTACTCACCAGGCAATATCAGCACTGCACTGTGGAACAGCCTTTTCATATAAAGCCTTGGTTAACTGCCTAATAAGGGCAGATGTAGGTGGTTAAAGCATGCTGCTGCACCCTTAGTGCTACAGCTGGCCCAGAGCCCTGGAGAGCCTCACCTCCATCTTCATACAAAACAGCAGCATCATAAGCCTTCCTAATGTCTTCATGTATATTTATGCAGTTTATAGCAGGGACTGGGGAGGCCAGCGTCTGCTATAATCGTGTTTGGCTTCCACAAATACACTAGCAGCAACCTGGAAGGATCCCATCAATAGCTTTAACCATGTCACAGGACAATACAAAAACCCAGAAAGAAAGACTAGCTCATCCTGTATGGAGGTAGCAGAGCTTAAGGAGTAAGCATGAGGTATGCTGGTGTATATACTGTATGCCGATGTGTATATGTATGTATTCATCTGTCTATGTCTGTGTGAGAGAGAAAAATAAAGATAGCAAAAAAAAAGAGAGGGGGAGAGAGAGAGAAAGAGAGAGAGAGAATTTTTAAGGAAAGTAAGACCGCCTGGATATTGTTAACACTCCTGTCAGATATAGCAACGGATCTGATAGTAGAGATAACCGGTGTGATTTTCTGAGTTTTGTTTTTGTGTGTGAGTGTGTTTGAGTGTGTGTGGTTGTGTGTGTGTGCACGAGCGTGTGCGTGTGTTTCTGTATGCTTGGCACACTCAGCTGAACCAGTTTATTCCCCCTAGAAACAGATTTTCTCACACGACCTCGATATGACAGATTAAAGCCGTCCTTGCCGGCTTGTGAAATTGAACTATAAAATAAAAACAGTGATTGAAATGTTTTTGGACTGGCCAAGACAAATGTATTTAACATGTTTTTTATTTGTACCTCCCTACTTTTCTCAATGAGTGAGATAAACTCTAGACATGTGGATTCTGCTAATAACCATTCCTTCATATAACCTATGTCTTATAATGCATCTTCTGTGTGGGAAACTTATGTGAATGATATGCAAGAACACAGAAAAGAGGAGGAGAGACTCAATGAATGGAGAAAAATGTGTTAAGATCACACAGTTAATCGTGTTCTTCATGTTTGCTGGCTAAGTCGTTTTGCTGTGGCATTCTGCTAATACCTCCATATACAAGCTCATATTTCTGCATCTATCCTGAAAACCTTATACAAGTCTTCTGGTTTAATTCAGTTTTCTTAAAAATATGCCTTCTCTCTCTCTCTCTCTCTCTCTCTCTCTCTCTTTCTCTCTCTCTCTCTCTCTCTCTTTTTCTTTTTATCTTCCTGCTGCTCTTCTGAAGTATCCTGCCTGCACATCTCCAGCACTGAGCTGTGAATAAAGGAGAGCCCGAGTGTTGAGAGATCAGCACAGCTCGTAAGATGAACATAGACACAGTTGAAGAGCCTGTTGCTGAAACTGACATGTCAAGGTTACACACAGAGTTCAGCCTGGGCAACAAAGCTATTCTCCTGTGCTCTTCGTTTTCAGCCATTACTGACTCTATTCCAGAGTTTCAGTGAGAATACATTCACCACTTTCTTTCCCTCTAGCATTTGCTCCCAGAGGGGTGTGAGGTTGGCGAGAAGAATTCACCTGCAGCTGTGACAAGCAGCGGGGCATCATGCATAACTTCACCATGACTGTTTGAGCACAGCTAGGCTAATATGGGCACCATGGCAACAGCAAAGTCTTAAGGAAAGTGTTTCAGGGGGCCAAAATTTCTCCTTCACTACCTTCCCTAGTTTGACCAACCTGCAAAACTACTGAAAAAATAAAGAATAAATAAATGTATTAAAATTATATATAATTAAAAACAATAAAATATGTATAATACTGATAATAATAATAACAATTTTCATAAAGTCCAACTCCAGAATTACTGTCATCTGTCAACAAGTATACTAAATGCATCATCTGAAATCTTCAGATTAACACATACAACCTACAAACTCTCTACATTTATATGTAATTGTTCTTAACACTCAAAACAGTGGATTAAAAAATTATTGGCACTTATATTAATTATTTCTGGTAAAGCCCCACCAGGAGAGAATAACAGTGTTTTACTATTACTGTATGTCTAACAAGTTCTTCATGCAGACAATTTCAAAATCTTTTTATAGTCATTTGTTACATTTGGACACATCTTAGTTGGGTTTCACATTTAAATACCTACTGTAGTTAGCTTTAGTAAAACACTTTGTTCTTACATCCATTTCATGTTCGGTATTATTATCTTGTTGTAAAAGCTATTTGTGGTGGTCTTCACAAGATAAAAATTACTTTGAACAAAAATTTACTGGAATAATTCATATCATCATGTAAAAAAAAGTAATAATGATCTGCTGCCACTCTACCATGCAGTGTGTATGGGCACACATCATTGTATGCCTAGGGCATTTTCTTGTGTGTGCATAAGAAACTGACAGTTTTGGTTGCATCTGAAATGAAGTAATTCTAAACTGCTCGTTAACCCAACCTTTTTCCTTCCCTTAAAGCACAGACAGCTCGTTAATAAATTCTGATTTGCTTTAGTCTGGTATTGTGTCTGCTCCTGGCTGACACTATTCCTCCCAACGCTCCAATAAAGGCCATATAACCGCTATGCCACTCATAGAGGAAAGTCATAATGCTTTTTCCTCTTCATTTTTTGGCACAAACAGTTGAACCTCAAGTGGAATTCAAGAGCATCAATTAAACACTTCAGGCCACTAAGCAAACAAGGTTTTACACACACAACGTGACTCTCTGAGACACTAAGACACTAAAGCCACTGATGTCATCCCTAGGGAGAACTGTCTAGTGTTGCACAGGCACATTCTTAGCAAAGCTGCTAAATAAAATTTGTAAGCCTCTTAAAAAAACACCAACCCTATTAGTTCAATCATTGCCAAACAGGTCAAGGCTTTGTGTGAAAATGCTAATTCTTTGCAGCTGAAAAGGACATGTGAAGATTTTTAATCAGAGCAGAGGCACATGAAGCACTTGTTTAAGTAATTAGACAACAGGCTGGAGACAGGTATTACTATATTAAAAAAAAAAAAAAAAAAAATGTATTTTACTCGAATATTTAATCAGTCAGAAAATATACTTCAGCACATCGTTTGCCAGATAATGGCACAGTCTCAACAAATCGGAGTAAAGGCAATTATATATGTTCCTCAAAAGACAACTCAGGCAATACATTTAAGGAAGTGTATTTAACTAAATTAAGTGTATGATGAAAATACAAAACAGTGTATATAGTGTATTACCTGTACACTTACGTTTGAGAAAGATTGAACGTCTGCTGCGGATCGCCACTCAGAATACGGTACGTAATTGGATCAAGTTCACGGTCTATCGCCTACAGAAACACAGAAATAGATTCAGTTAACATGGCAGTATCCATTTTATTTCATTAAGTGCGCTAATATCAACCCCCATTCCACCTTTCTCTTCAAATACAAGTTAATAAGATCCACATGCCCTCACGCCTTCAATTCCCCCAAAGGGGCCACTATGTGGAAGAGTGTGTAGGTTTCCCTGCTCCTTTAATTCAGTAATAGATTATTTTCAACTGTAAAAACATATATACTGTAAACCTTGGTCAAGAGGGACCACATGGTCAAATGATAACAGTGGGAATGTGGTATTACTGAGGAGAAAATAAACAGAAGCAAAAAAGTAATAAAGAATAGAAGAGGGATATTGGCCTTCAGCACCAACATTTTAGAGGTACACAGAAGTTCTTGTTTGTTGTCTGACCTGCAGATTAAGGACGATGGCTCCTATTCGCATGGCTTCACTGATCTCTAGGTTGTAGGTTGTCAGAGGAAAGCGTGGAGGACTCTGGTTGTTAGGGGGTAGAACCTCAATATAAACCGTAGTTATGGAACTCCTAAAAAAAATTACGTTACAGAAAAACCAAAAGAGATTATTAGAATAGCTTTCTTGAGATTTACAACACAAGTCAAAAGTCTAAACCTTCTTAATTAAAGGTTTTTCTTTAATTTATTGTTTATTTTTAGAACCAAAAATCTTACATTTTGATTACCGTATTTTCCGGACTATAAGCCGCTACCTTTTTCCCACGCTTGGAACCCCACGGCTTAAACAATGAAGCAGCTAATTTAGGATTTTTCCTGTTTTTTCCCGGTTTCACAAACCTAATGCCAAAAAACCGAGCCCCATAACATTAGACCAATGAAATTGCCAAATGAGTTCAGGTGAACCAATGAAACTCTTTGTGTAATCCACAGCTCATTATGCGACCTATTGTCTGCAAAGCTGTCAGTCACAGCATGTCGGCGCCTCTTCGCATATGGCCTTTCAAAGTAAAAAGTGTCTTTTAAATTTTAAATCAATGTATTGTTTAATGGGAATGAGCAGGCAGGATGATTTTCACATGATAAAAAAAAAAAAAAAAAACCTACATTAGAAGATCTGTTCTTAAAAAGGCTTGGGAAAACATGTTTACTATAGGTTTTGTGGCCTTATTTCGGTAAGGGTTTTTTTTTTGCTTTTTCAAAAACCACGCATAAACCTTATTTTGTCAAAAATACAAACACATACATATAAGTTGTTTACATATTATGGTAGCCCAGTTTGTGCTGAATACAGTGTAATAAGTCTTTTGTCAATAATATATTTTAAAAGCAACTAAAAAGAACCAAATGTAAGAGCATGTCAAAATCTCTCAAGGGGCCTAAAACACAATCAGACTCCAGAGGGTTAAATCGCGCTCCCACTGAATCGGGCTGTACCACATCATAAATATGGATGAGGTTCCTCTGACGTTTGACCTGCCGCTCACTCGGACTGTCAACAGGAAATGCGAATCATTCGTCACGCTAAAAAACAACCGGGCATGAAAAAAAGCACTTCACTTGTGTTCTGAGCTGCACGGCATCGGGAGAAAAGCTTCACAGATGGTGATTTTTAAACGCATGACAATGCCAAAAGGAAAACTCTCGAGAGAAATTGTTGTGAAAGGAAGGAGGAAGACAGTGAACAATGACTTTCTTGGTAGGCTACTGTTTAGATACAAGCCATGTAACAGACACTGTCTTTTGTTGCGGCGTATTTATGTTGAAATAAAAATCTTTGTCAAATTCAGTGGGTGCGGCTTATATTTGTGTGCGCTTAATAGTCCGGAAATTACGGTAATCAAACCAAAGGACAGTTTTCCACTGATCTAATTTCCATTTCTTGTGTTTCTTGGATCAATCAAGTCTTTTCTGCTAGTTGTTCTTTTGAAGTAATAGCTTATTTGCTGCAATTCAACCATGAAGACATGACTCACTCAGTCTCCTCCAACCAGTGGATGTTTAAATATGGCTGCCAATTAAACTCAGAGAAGCATTTATATAGGCCTTAATCTGTAATTTGGTAATGTAACTCAACAATTTTGTTAAGATAGTAATTATAATAAACTGGTCCTCTGCAGCAGAGGTAGCTCTTGGTCTTCCTTTGATGAAAGGGTCCTCACGAGAGCCTGTTTCATCACAGCATTTGATGGCTTCGGTGACTGCACTTGGTGATCCATTTTAAATTGGATTGACTGACCTTTATTTCTTAGTAATGATTTCAAATAATGATGGACTGTTTTTTCTCTTTAGTTCACTAAGAGTTTCTTACCATAATATGAATTTGTACAGTAGTTACAGTAGCACTAATAATATGGCTCACACTTTCCTCTGCATAAAACAAATGATGGTCTGAAACACATACGACAAGGAATGTCACAGCTGTTTCGGGTAGTCTAAAATATAACATTTATTCTGGATTGTTCAACACTTTTTTGTTTATTACATAATTTCATATGTTTTTACATAGTTTGGATGTAAATTCTGTACACAATTGACTGGTAGTGTATGTGTGTGTGTGTGTCTATATATATATATATATATATATATATATATATATATATATATATATATATATATATATATATATATAATATGTCTGACCTCCTCTCAGCCTCAGGTGCGTTATCAGCTGCTCTGACAGTTAGAGCATAGGATCGGCCCACGCTCAGACTCACTCCTGGAGCTATGGTGATTCGACCTGTACGGTTACTGATGACAAAATGTCCCTGATCTCCTACCAAGATTGTGTAGGTCACCAAACCGTTCAGACCCTCATCAGTATCCTGAGCAGTTAGCTAATCAAAAGAGACAGAAATATCCAGTTATTAAAGTGATTATAGCATTGGGTTGTTCCATTTATATCCAAATATAAACAGTATATTTATACAAGGTTTTGCTTAACTCAATGAAATTAAATGAATTAAAATTTTAAAAATCATTAGTATTCATCAGTATGTGGGCCATATTGACTTTTCTTTGTTTTGGCTTACTTGAAAATTCCTATAAGGCCATGGTGTTCAATTCAGAGACAGAAACTCTTTTAAGCTGTCTGAAGGAGACATTGAATGAAGAAGACATTGGATCCAAATAATCAGGTACATCTTCCGTAGTAGGGGTGGTTTTTTTTCTGCAGCCCATCTTGGCCAATCTTTCTATCCCTCACTAGACTGTCCATCAATAGAAAGTGACACTGAATTGTCTGTTTCATTGGTATGGGTGTATTTGGCGCAGCAGTGATGCTAGGATTGTCAAAGTCAGTATTGCTTTAGTGTCACTGCTGAGTGTAAAAGCACCCACCAAACAAAAACTTCCTAATTTTTCACTTTAGTCTCTAATTGTATTCATATGCCATCTAATAAAAGAGGCATTAAAAGTGTTTCAAATCGATAAATGCAGTGTTTCACTAGAAGCCACATACAAGTCTCTCTTAGCTATGCTGAGAATAGTCCAACCCTCCAAATAACATATGATTATCCGCGCTCCTGTACTGGTTAGTTTTCTTTGATGGAAAAATTGTACATAGCAACAGACAGTTCAAGTCACCGGTTGACATTTAGTCATTTCAAGTGCACTTACATAGAAGGTTTGCCTGATAAAAAGTGCAATTATTCTGGCTCTGGCTATGAACTGAGTGTGGCATATAAATTTCACACTGAGCAGTTTAAACGCTATAACAAAACTCCCCTACCTATAAACAGTTAATAAGAACACATATGATATAAATGCACACTTTCATTATAAGTTGTTGTTTTGTTTTTTTTTCCCCCACAAATCTTCCTCAGACACGCTCTGCTGTGCCTTTTGACGGACTTTCCAGAGGCTTGGAAAGCAGGTTGGACACAAACTTTTCAATATAACTCATTCTCAAAAATCGATTGGGTTAAGGTTATGTGACACAGAAGGGCATTCCATTACAGACAGCACTGCCTCCTTCCTCTTCAAATATCGCTTGCACAGTGTATTTGAGGGTGAAGGAAAATCAAACAGTATTTGGAAATGTACAAAAAAAAAATGTCCTTAAACTTTTGATGGTCAGTGTAAGATTACTTTTCTGTGCAAGCGCCAGCGAGGTGTGGCAGCAAATGCACCGTTGAGGTAAGACTTTGGTATGGCTGATAGATTGAGAATTTGGTGTTAAGTGCAGATCTAAAGAAAACAGCATCCAGCTTGTTTATAACAAAGGGGCATGTGACAAAGACAAGGCTGACGTTGCAACCTGTTTTATAAAGCTAATGCTACATATTTAGTAATCTACTTGGGAGCAAACTGGTGCGAAAAGTTTTATTCCAAACATAATTATCTATGCTCAGCTGCTATACACATCACTTCATCAAAATGAAGAGGCTCTCTCTGCATCTGTGTTTTTGATTTGTTCCAAAACAAATCAAGAATGGTAATGTTTATCCTTAAACACGAGCAAAGAGCAGAGAATGTAAACACTTTCCACAAGACTGTCAAAACTCATTACCTGTGCATGGCTTTGCTAATCTGCCTCAAAAGTTGGACATGCATTATACATTTAGTTCTTTGAATAACAGCAACTACAATATTATTATGGTGTCACTCTAAGTGACATTTTAAGTGAAGTGTACATTATAGGCCTGGCATTCATGAATTATCTGCTGTACTAAATAATTAAGCATATGATTGGCCACAAGATCTTGTTTCAAAGCTGATGTTTACAAAATTCTACTGGAAAAAACAAACAACAAATACACTCTCTGGCTTTATAAAACTAACTGCTGTATATCTACAAGCTGGCAGAATCATTTGGTGTTACAGCTGCAAAGTAAAACTCCAAAGGCAAATAAATCATAAATTATTAAACAATATGTAAATAATCATCTTTCATGAAAAACACCATCAAAGGAGGGTTTCAGTATTTTTTTATATTTCAATTACATAAAAAGTTGAATATAAATTAGAAAACAATCGTAGAAATTTTTCCGCTTAGAGCACATCTGATATAAATCAAAAGGAAATTCTGCGAGTGCTTGTTGAGTAGAGTCAGTGGGAGCTGTAAACCTATCTGAGGGCTGATTCATTATGGATTAATTAAAGGCACAGTAAATATAAAACAGCACTTCCTGTGGCATTCTTACGATTACCTGACAAATCTCACTATGCGCTTAGAAATGCTATGTAATTTCTGATTACAAGAATTTTAGAAGATGGACTTTTCAAGAAAAGCTGGGCATGTATATACACAATTCCTATAATTTTACACTTTCAGACAGGGACACAAAAAATCATCACGTGCAAAACCAGAATCAGATAAAAAAAAAAAAAAAAAAAAAAAGAGCAAAGTTCTGTGAAAGATTAGGTCAAATCTTACTCTTCTTCTCTCAGCTGCTCCCAGTAGGGGTCGCCACAGCGGATCATCCGTCTCCATACCCCCTGTCCTCTACATCTGCCTCTTTCAAACCAACTACCTGCATGTCTTCCCTCACCACATTAATGAACCTCCTGCTTGGTCTTCCTCTTTTCCCTCCTTCCTGGTGGCTCCATCCTCAGCATTCTCCTACTGATATACCCCATGTCTCTCCTCTGCACATGTTCAAACCATCTCAATCTCGCCTCCCTCACCTTGTCTCCAAAACGTCCTACATGCGCTGTCCCTCCAATAAACTCATTTTTAATCCTGTCCATCCTCGTCACTCCCAATGGAAATCTCAACATCTTCAACTCTGCCGACTCCAGCTCCACGTCTTTTAGTCAATGCCACTGTCTCCTAAACCATACAACATAGCAGGTCTCACCACAGTCCTATAAACTTTCACTCTTGCAGATACCCTACTATCACAAATCACTCCTGCCACCCTTCTCCACCCACTCCAACCTGCCTGCACTCTTTATCTCACTTCTTTAACATACTCTCCATTACCTTGCACTGTCGACCCCAGGTACCTAAACTCCTCCACCTCTTCTCCCTGCAACCACACCACTCCACTGCCTTCCCTCTCATTTACACACTTGTACTCTATCTTACTCCTACTGACTTGTATTTCCCTTCTCTCCAGCGCATACCTCCACCTCTCCAGGCTCTTCTCAACCTGCTCCCTACTTTCACCACAAAACACAATATCATCTGTGAACATCATAGTCCATGGAGACTCCTGTCTGACCTCGTCCGTCAACCTGTCTTCATCACCACCGCAAACAGAAAAGGGCTTATAGCCGATCCTTGATTTAATTCAACCTCCACCTTAAACCAGTCTGTCGTTCCTAATGCACACTTCACTGCTGTCACACTGTCCTCATACATGTCCTGCACCACCCTTACATACTACTTTGACTAACCTGACTTCCTCATACAATAATTAGGTCAAATCTTTCTAATCCTATTTAAATATGGACAGTATTTATTGTACAATGTGACACAAATAAATAAATAAATCCTGTCCTGTTCTGTCCTGTCCTGTCTTACACTTCTGTATTCATCAACCTAAACAGCATTTATTTTATTTGCCTAAAAAAAGTGGGAACCCTATATACATCTTTTGATATATGGGGGGAACTTCAAAAGACAAAGAAATAAGGCTGGAGTGACAGCTTGGTCTTTGATCAAGCTGACGAAGCTTCACTCATGTGGCTTACAATCATCCCCCTCCGCAAGTTAACTGATGTGTCAAGGATGCAGCTGAAACAGCACTTCACTCTTCAGCTGAACAGCCTCTGAATCATTTACAATAGGAATGATGAAACATCCTGAAACATCAGACAGGTAGTTATTTGTGTACCAGCTATTAAGTTCCTGACTGGAAATAAATGTGCAAATCTTATTTTAAAAGAGGTTTATTTCTCACCGATTCAGCGTTTATGCTTGACATAATACAAACTATTTAAAGAACAGTTTAAACATTTTTTAATGTTTCATAAAAGTTTGTCTTCAAAGGTACTGCTCACCTGTATTACAGTCTCTCCAGGCTGCATGTTAGTGAACACCTCTATGTTGTAGGAGACCTGAGAGAATGTGGGTGTGTTGTCATTAGCATCAATAACCAGGATGTTCACCATTACAGGCGCGCTCTGCTGTACACCGTCAGAGGCCACCATCTGTGGGAGCAGCAGGAAATGTTCCAGAAGGGATACTACTTCGCAAGCTGTGAACAAATGCTTGATGAATATGACTCATGAACAATGCTGTCTAATAAACATTACATAAAAATAGGAATATATACTACACAATCCCACATTTTATTTGATTATCACTCAGTAACAATTCCTGAGGAGCTTTAAAACTAATATAAAGATTTAAGCTTTAAGACTAATGTTTTAAACACAAGGTTTTATATTGTAATATTGTATTTATTATTGTATTAATAATTTTTAATAACCGGAGGAAAAATAAACATGATACATGATTGCATGCTGTGTTTAGAAATAAAGTACACTCCTGACTACAAGATTCGTGTGCTTTTTGAACATCCCATTCCACATGTAATGTCTATTTGCTGTTATAGTAACCTCCATTCTTCAGTAAAGGTGTTCCACTGGATTTTGAAATGTGCTTGTGGAGATTTGTACTCATTCAGCTACAAGGGCGTTAGTAAAGTCAGGCAATGATGTGAGGGTGAGAAAGCCTGGAGTGCAGTGAGCGTTCTAAATCATCCAAAAGGTGTTTCATAGGCATAAGGTCAGAGCTTTATTTAGTCCACTCAAGATTTACCACTCCAACCCATGTAAATCTCATTTTAATGGACCTAGATTTGTGCAAAGGGGCACTGTCATGCTGGAACAGGTTTGAGTCTCCAAGTTCAAGTAAAAGGAAAATTTCAAGGTACCTCATCCAAAGACATCCTATACAATTGTGTATTTCCAACTTTGTGGTAACAATTTGGGGAGGAACCACATAGAGCTGGAAAAGTCAGCTGACCTTATAATTTTGTCCATATAGTATAAATTATTGCTAAATATTACTATTAAGCCACTATATATAGATATATTTGGCCACAATGTTATGTTCAAGTCTTTATTACATTGCATCTCTATCAAAAGCCATTCAACCACCAGTGTTGCTTATAAGAATATTATACATAATTCACAACTGTATGAACCTGAGAACAGGCAGAGCTTTGCATGCATAAATGTGCCTGTTCACGGGAACAGGAGGCAGTTCTGAACTAAATCTGTTTCGCCTTCAAATAAACCGGTTTTCCTGCATGAATGCACCAAGGGCATGAGAGTGTTATGATCATAGCTAAATCTAGTGTGCATGCTGGAGTACCTTCTGACCTTGATCTTATTCACAACATGTTCAACACTCAACCCTAACTTAGTATCGTTCACCTTTTACAACTGTATACGTATAGGCCAAAAGAAAAGTTTCCTTTTCGAGTATCAGTTTGCCTCCTTTTGCTTGCAGTCAGTTCAGGCTTGCTTGTGTATGTTAAAAGCGCTACATACAATGAATTGAATAACAATGGATAGGTTTATCTACATATGTGATTTGTGTATTTGTATATGAACATATGTGATGGAATTAATTTTGAACTGCATCAAAAACACTTTGGGAATGCCTCCGCTTTGTTTACGCTCTGAAACACATATATAATCATTGCAATGGAAAGCGCGGCAGTGACTTTGTGACCGGGAAGCTTAACCTTTTAGCCGTTGCCACAGATTTTGGGACTCACAGCTATAAACGCCCTACCTAAATTTAAATGTTAACGGTTCCTGATAAAAGTGGGCTACATACACAATTTAAATATCTTTAAGAATAAGACAGCTTTACTGTCAATCATTAAAGTTGATATTGCTCAAAAAGATATTAAGTTATAGATGATGAAGTTCTAGGGATATACATTTCCTGGATTAAACATGATTTTTATTCCAATATAAATACATTAAATCAGTCCTGGAGCAATCCAGAAAAGTACTGGGTTAAAAGCCACATGTCTCATGAGTTTATATTTAAAATTTTATGAAGATTTTCATAACAAACTAGATGCCTACAAACATTTATCTGAGACAATGTCTGATCCTTTTCTCCCTCCCCCTGTTTGAGAGCCACCTGCTAAACTCAGGTGGCCATTCATACTCTATTCATACAGTCTGCATATAAATGAATGGCTGACCATTAAAGGCTTTTGTTATACATGCTTGGCTATTGATATTGAGTTGGCAATCATATTATCAGCCAGGTAGCCAGACAAGCTATTGTTTTACAGTCATGGCCATTCATATTGATGTCCAATCCATTCCAATCCCAACTACACACACACACACACACTTCAATAATTTTTCTTATAAAAACAAACAGGCAATAAAACCTATATCATCGTATAAAACTGTAAAGGGAGATATATTGTAACTTACAGATGTAAAATAGGCTCAGATTTTTTCATCTTCATGCAGAGCTCCAAGTCTCTGTTGTTACTTCGCCCAAAGAATATTTTTCACATTGCTGCTTTGTGCAAATCTCTGATAAAACAACTGTGACTGTGACTGTCCATTTTTATATTTTTTGTAAACAAAGACCAGTTAGCACAAGCTAAAAACAGCTGTTTCGGCAGAACTGAGAGCCGCATCACTTCCTGGTGTCACTGTGCATGTGTGCTGTTTGACCAATAAGAGTTTGTAAAGGGTAATAAAACTAAGACTCATCCATGTCGGAAATTAAATCCTCCCATATATTGTTAAAATCCTGAACTCAGTGGCTACATATTCCATCAATCATTTTGTTTCCATAATTGCTACTAACCACAAATGACTGTTAACCACAAATGACTGTAGAAAGATCATTACTCATAATCTTACATTCCAGTGCTCATGTTAGTTCTCACTCTTCAGTGTTCTGTATTGTTTAAAGATTTATAATCACACTCTTGATGTCACCCAAATAAGGATGGGTTCCCCTTTTGAGTCTGGTTGCTTCTGAAGGTTTCTTCCTCATAACATCTAAGGTAGTTTTTCCTTGCCACAGTCGCCATGGCTTGCTCATCATGGATAAATGCACACTAACTGTTAAATTCTGTAAAGCTGCTTTGAGACAAAGTCTATTGTGAAAAGCGCTATAGAAATAAACTTGACTTGACTTGACTTCTGGCTGGAAATAAAAGGTTTGAAATGATAGGTGGTGCATAATAAACGTCACCTGGACACCTGCCTATGGATCGTAGACTCAAACCTGAGATTCTGCCTCTTTTACTGTGCATGGTCTTATTTGTTTTGTAACACAGCAAAAGTTATTCCGAAACATATACAGACAAAACACATCCGAAGTTCTGTGAAACAAAAGAATAATTATCTAAATTACAACATTATTGTTTGGTTGGAGCAAAAATGCTTTATGGCATGTTGTTCAGTGGAGCCTTATTGTTCCAAATAAACCGGGATTTGCAGCTGTGGATGCGTTTGTGACTCGTTATTAAAATAAAAGTGTAAGTAATGCATTTTATATGCATGTTGTTTGTGTGCACACATTCAGCAAATACATTCGTTATACGTTTTCCATTGAAAAACCTCAGAACAATGGGATATCGGTCGCGCTGGCATGGCACTGACAACTAACACTAGCTTCCGCTGTTCAGGAAGCGCCTTGTTCGGTAAGGTAGGAAAGTTTTTCTTTCTTTCAGGATAAAAGCGACCAAGATGATAATAGGTGCATAATAGGTCGGTTCTCGAGGGAGCCAACTGTGCAGATTTCGCGTGTATGACAATGCAAACGCTTTGCTCCTGGAGAGCACTTTTTGAGGAAGGTGCTCCCGCTCCTCGTGGTTCTGGCCCCATTTTAACAGAGGCAAAGAGGCCTCCAAGGACCTGGGGCTCACATGTGGACCTCGCAGAGGGGTTGGAAACAGGCTAATCCTTCTCGCCTTCCTCACCTGCCGGGTCCAGTAATCAATCACAAGATTCGGAAGCACGCCTTTCGGTGCTTTCTTCCCTTTGCTAGGAGAGCGCTGAGCTCCGCCTCTTTTCCACTGAAGAGAGTGGGGGATAGAGGTCTGCAAGCCCACTGAGACTACCTCTCAGGTAGTCCTTTTCGAGGAGCTCCTAAAGGTAGTGACCCATGCCATTGCCAAGCTCGAGATCGATTGGCTGGACGATCAGCAGAAGGCTCGTCTGCCTAGTAAGCTTGACGAGCGCTTCCTGCAACCCGTGCCATTGCATCCGTACCAGAGCTTGCACCGAGGTGTCCAGGTAGTGGGCTAGGCCTTATTCTTCTCTTTAGTCCTAGGGTGTCACTATATTCAAATATAGTTGAACTAAGAGTGGTTATGGGGCAATGCCCAGGATCGAAGATTTCCCCACGTATCTCAAAGCCCCAGCACTGCCCACAAAGCCCCTGAGAACCATTTTACCGATGGGGGGCAAGTCCAATGCCTCAGCGGGTCAAGCCGCAGGCTGTCTGCACACCATGGCTGTACTACAGGCCTACATGTAGTCTCAGGTGGTCAGCAAGTCCAAGTAGTCCATGGCCACCCTTGTTTCCACTGAGAGACACATTTAGCTTGTTGTGCTCCTGGACACCGTGCTGTTGCTGACTGGCATGTTTGGCGATGCTGTTAATGCAGTCGTTGACAAGTTTCAGGAGGCCAAGAAGCAGTTTGAGGCATTTTAGCGATTCCTCCCACATCGCCACATCATCCCTGCCCAGTAGGCACAGCCCCCACCACAACCCACCACCGGAAAAAGAGATCCGGTGCGACACTCAAGGCCAAAGCACCAGGAGATGACTGATGACCGTCATCTTTCATTAAAGTGCTTCAGGAAAAAGGCGTGGTGCACCTCACTATATGGTGCCTGCCCTCCCCTAGTGCCTTCAGGAAGCTGGTTAATTAACCCTGCCACTCTCAGTTCTTCAGGGCATGGCAAGCTCCAGCGAACACCCTCCTTGATCTCCGCCCAGCACCGTAGCAGATGTGGGGAGTTCGCAGCCTCTCAAGAGACTATCTAGCAGCCAGATGTGTCTCAGTGGGTCCTATGCACTGTAGACAGAGGCTATATGATTCAATTCGGGTCTCGCCGCCTTGGTTTACCGGGGTGTCCTCCAAGCTGGCTCTGGTCATGGAACAGGAAGTGGACACTCTCTTGAGGAAGGTGGCCATCGAGGTGGTCCCTCCATCAGACAGAGTCCGGGTTCTACACCTGGTACTTCATAGTTCCCAAAGAGGATGGTGGGTTGCGTCCTATACTGGACTTGCTTCAGCTGAACCGCTCGCTTTTTGAGACTCTGAAGACTGGTTTGTGACCAAAGAACTAAAGAATGCATACTTTCATGTATCCATCCTTTCGGCTCACAGTAAGTTCCTGAGGTTTGCTTTCAGGGCCGAAGCTTATCAATAATGGATGCAGCACTGGCCCACCTGAGGCTTTGGCTTTGGGGTGTCCGCATTATAAATTATGTCGGCGATTGGTTGATATTGGCTCAGTCAGAGCAACTCGCTGTCCTGCTTCGAGATGTCATTCTTGCCTACATGAAAGAACTCGGGTTAAGGCTGAACACCAAAAAGAGTGTTCTTTCTCAGTCACGGAGAACCACTTACTTTTTTTTACTATCACATTTGTCCCCTGCTCGTGTCAAGTCCATCCTCATGGCCATCAAGAGAGTGAGGGAAGGCCAGTCACTTACTGGGAAGCAGTTTGAGAGACTGCTGGGTCTGATGGCAGCAACGTTCAATGTGGTTTTACTTGGCCTCCCGCACGTAAGACCCCTACATTGGTGGCTCAAGACCCAGGTTTTTTTTTTTTTTGTAGGGGCAATCCACCTTATACAATCAAAATCACGTTGTGAGCCCTACATGCCTTCGATGTGTGGAGAGATCCTGGGTTCTTGACTCAGGGCCCTGTGCTGGGAGTTCCTGGGTGTTGCAAAACGCTTACAACAGACACATCCCTCATGGGGTGGGGAGCGGTCATGAGTGGCCGATCCACTCAAGGTCTTTGGGGGAGACCCTATCGGACGTGGCACATAAATTGCCTGGAGATGCTGGCTGTGCTTCAAGATCTGAGGCATTTTCTTCCAGACCTCAGAGGCCACCATGTGTTGGTCTGAATGGACAACACATTGGTAATTTCCTATATCAACCACCAGATGGGTCTGCGATCTCGCCTCCTTTACAAGCTAGCATGTCAGATCCTCCTGTGGGCCCAAGGAAACTGCTTTCTTTAAAAGCAAGTTTAAACAAGGGAGCAGATGCCCTCTCGAGGCAAGGGCCAAGGCTTGGGGAATGATGACCTCACCCCAATGTGGTGGAGCAAATCAGGGAACAATTTCACAAAGCTCAAGTGGACCTTTCCACCCCTGGGGCTGGATGCCATGTCATGATGCTACCAGGAGTTCTGAAAAGAGTTCTCTGGGACGGAGTTTGTCTCCTCCTGGTGGCCCCACATTTGCCAGGCAGGCCATGATTTGCAAACCTGTTAGCCCTTTTCAAACACTCTCCCAGGGAGAGTCCTCTCAAGAGGGATCTTCTGTCTCAGGCAGGGGGTACAATAATACACCCCCGCCAAGAGCTGTGGAGGCAGTCGCTTCTGAGGGCAGCTCCTTGCTGCCGGCCTCTCCACCGAGTTGGTAGACACCATTCTTAAATCCAGAGCTCCCTCTATGAGGACTTTGCATGTCACAAGGTGGCGCCTGTTCACTGCATGGTGTAAACACCACCACTTAGATCCAGTTAACTGCCAAGTGCAGGAATTCCTTCCACCCTGAAGGTTTACGTGTCCGCCATTGCGGCCTGTCATGCCCCCTTCACAGGGCAGTCACTGGGTAAGAACCCGTTGGTGACACGCTTTTTCCGTGGCCTTCCTTTGAGCCTCTGACTGAGGTGCCTTTAAGGTTACTCACAGTTAAGACTGTGTTTCCTCTTGACCATTCATCTCTCAAGAGAATAGGGGCTCTTCAGGCCCTCTTTGTGGCCCCTACATTCCTGGAATTTACTACAGGCTTGGCCAGTGACTTCCTCTACCCTCAATTAGGGTATGTTTCTAAGGTACCCCTCGGTCGTCCCAAAACTTGTTATGCTCCAGACATTCTCTCCTCCTCCCTTTTAGGCCCCAGACCAGAAGAAGCTTAACCGACTGTGTCCAGTGCGAGCACAGGACATATAAGTCCACAAAACAGAGCTGTGGAGGAAGTCAGAGCAGCTGTTCACTCAGCAGATTAATTGTGGATGCTATTTCTTCCTCTTACGAGACCTCTGGTCTACCCGTTCCTTTTGGGGTTAGAGCACACTCCACTTGAAGTGTGGCTGCCTCTAAGGCCTTGTCCTCTTGAGTTTCCCTCCAGGACATTTGCAACACGGCGGGCTGGTCCACCCCGCTGACCTTTGTCTGGTTCTATAGCCTTGACCTCAGTGCCACTACTGGCCCCTCTGTCCTTTGCCCTTGGGATTGGTCAGTCTGGATTGATTGGACTCTCGTTCCCAAAGCAATTCTGATGCAGCTTGAGTTCCTGAAGGGAAACGTCTCCAGGTTACATATGTAACCATGGTCACCAAAGGGAACGAGACACTGCTTCTCTATGCGACACTGCCTGAATCCCTGCAGCGATTCCTTCCCTCTTCAGAAGCTAGCACTGGTTTTACTCGATGTGCTTTTATAAGCCTTCTGGTCATGATGTCAGTGACGTAGCACTTTCCATTGGTCTGATTATACACGTGATTCACATGGGCGTAAATCCCGGGGGGGGACGGAGGGGACATAACACCCCCCCCCCCCCCCCCCCGACACCCCCCCCCCATCCAAAGATTGTCCCCCCCAAAAAAATTGTTAAAAAAACATTGCACTCTCTATTGTGAAAAATATATGTATGTATACCTAAATAATTGTGTAATTAAAAAAAAACAAGCAAACGGAAAAAATGCATTTAGAAACAGTTGGGTTCCCCCCTCCCCTTCCTCACAGTGGTTTGACCCACTGCCTGCTTTCCCAGTTCATCTCACCTACTCTGCACACACGAGTCAGGTGTGTGGCTGTGGCTCAATTAATGTTGAAGTCCATTAAGTAGGGTAATTTATTCACTTTAAATAAAGCGATTCTCTTTAATGTAGTAGATGCAGACTTATTCATAAATTAGTTGCAGCAAAAATGCTGATTACAGATGTAATTTTCCATAAATCTGCTCTATTAGCGATTAAAATATGACTTATCTAGTTAACGTTAGCTTGTTTACAATAGCTTGTTGCATAGTGCACTGCAAATAACACGCCAAAACCGTTTCCCATGTATTGTTTTATTTGGGACGACTTGGCATAATGATAACTTAACATTAACGGATACAATTAGCATATTGTTTAGCTGTGCATTTACTAAATGAGCACTGTGCTATGTCCGAACTGACCCCACTGTATTTTTTTGTATAATCAATTTTTATTCTGTTCTTAAGTGTCTTAATGAATTTTTTATAAAAAATGTAAACCTTTTTTTTTTTAATTCCTTGTTTTGCTTTGTCATTGAACCTGAGAAAAACCATAATGATGCAGTCTCCATGCTACAATAATAATGATAAAAGCAAAGTTTTTCACTGTAGGGACACTGTGTCTTCTAAGTACAATTTGACTATTATTTGTGTCCCCTTCAAAAATTGCTCAAGAGAAATTGTATATTTATTGTCCCCCCAATGTTAAATGAAATTTACGCCCATGGTGATTCAGAGCGTGGACAATAGGCATTCGGCAGTCCCAAAGTTTTTTTAACGCAGTGTTTTGTTCCCTCGAGGAACAATGCTTACATACGTAACCTGGAGAAATTTTTTCTCTAAGAACAAAATATAACATTTTTGTTTAAACTCTAGACTATAGTTTCATCCATTGACATGATTCTTTTATACAGGTCGTAGCTGCAGATTTAGAGAACTAATGTGGCTGAAAGGAGCTGTATAGGAGCAGCCTTGTTTCACAATGGACTACTGCTGTGTGTTTGAGGCGTACGTCTGCTCTATAGCTTTGAAGGTTAGACTTTTGCTTTGAACTTGCTGAATTAAACCTGCATGAGATTTCCAAGAGTATGAGCTTGATAGTCACTCTCATTTAA
Source organism: Silurus aristotelis (assembly GCF_946808225.1). NCBI lineage: Eukaryota > Metazoa > Chordata > Actinopteri > Siluriformes > Siluridae > Silurus > Silurus aristotelis. Next base: position 17,203,260 of record NC_139577.1, on the reverse strand, counting down.
TCGGTACAATCAGGGACAGTATTCAAAAGTGTGAAAAGGAGCAACTGTAAAACGACTAGGGAATGACAGAATGAGGATGTGATTGCCTTCAGATCTGTGGGCGGCCAATCAAATCAAACTAAAATACTCTGCTGTACATCTCTCGGTCTATGTGCAGCAAAGAAAAGAGACTGGTAAAGAATATAACATGCAAAAAAAGGACATTTTCTTCTCTACATCCTCTCAGCACAGCGGATTAACAAAAAAGCATAAGACGACGTTTCATCTTAGTCTTTGTCACTCTCTGAATAGTACATATATGAGTTGAATATTAAGGTTAGACTACACACAGTTATATTCTCATTCTTATTGGATTTTAGTTTTACATTTGTTTTCTTTTCACACTTTTTTAATAATGTCTCTGATTGTGCTAGCAATCTAACAGAAACAAAGATATTAAAACCGGAATCAAACAGCAGAAAATGGTCTAAATAATCTAAACAGCAAATAAATAAAAAAAAGTAAACAAAGAAGCAAATTCACCTAAACTAGATTTAACACTGGCATTAAAATGGAAAACAGTTTGATTGTGAGCTCAACATCTCCGGCCACCATAATTAAGTGTAATTGTTTGTCTCACTCAGAAACACAATCAGCTAATCTCATGCAAAATCTCTCTTTCATACATTTAACTGCAACCAACAAGAATCTTGTCCCTTGTTGATAAGCGGCCTATTATTAAGACCATCAAAGAAATTACTGTGCCTGATTTGAATCCAATCCCCCACCATCAAGCATGAAAGGTGTCTGTGCGAGACTGGTGTCTAAACAAACACGATCATTATGACAAGGACAGCGACTGCCCTCTTTGTTTCAGACAGCAGAAAGATCCAAGCAATGTCACACCTCCTCTGATCTGACTAGCCATTTAAGTTCGATTAATCATTTTTGCTAGAGGGAGAACACCATGGAGAGTGGAGCAGCTTAAAAGAAAAGCCCTGCTCGGCATATAAGATCAGCAGAGAGGCGGCTTAAGCAGCCAAGCAGCACAAAACAAGCACCATTCATTCTTACCATTTGATTTATTCTCAGATTGTTCATTTTGTTCCTTCGGCCATGGGATGTCATGCTGATTTGTGGCTTAAATGCTGTGATATTGATGTTTTCAAAGCTGCAACAAATCCTAATAAACCGGAGCCTAACCGCGAAAAACAGCTGTTATTGCCTTCACTTAAGCTCAGCATCACTGAAGGTCACATGATTCCCATCCTCATTAAAAGTTTCTGATTCTACTAATGTGCACGTGTGTGTGTGTGTGTGTGTGTGTGTGTGTGTGTGTGCGCGCATGTGTTTGGGTGGTATCGTTCATACTGTGAAGGTGTAGTTCGTCTGTATCTCTCTGTCCACAGGTCTGAGCAGCAAGAGGTAACGTGTGATTCCTGTAGAGGTGATGGAGAAAACGGTGTTGTAGTCACTCAGTGTGATCTTCACCTGTGGGTCTTTACTCTGTAAATAAATATACAAAAAAGTACATTTAAAAACAATAAAAATTTTACATCCAAATCCCTCACACTCAAGCAGGATACTGCAATTAAATCAAAATCCTGTTAAACTATAGTTAAAGTGTATCTTTCCGTTTCCTTTATTAATATCTGCATTAGCTTGCAAATGTATTCAATCAGATGAGCTCATCAATCTCCCTTAGATGAATGTGTAAGTAAAAAGAGAAAAGAAATACTGGCAAAAAAAGAAAAAAAAAGAAAAAATAGAGGGGGAGAGAGAGAGAGAAGAGACAGAGCTGTTACATGCTCAGTGTTTTAGATAAATGGCACAGTTTAAAGTGAACATGCCAGTGTTTCAGAGGATACTGTGTTCCCACTGAGGGAAACATTTAGCACTTCTTCTAAGCTGGAGGGGTCTTTCAGATAAATGATTATATCTCATTGTTCTTCAACGTCTGTGAAATTTTGCAGGCAATAAAAGACCATTACTATTCCATTTCTGAGTTTATAGCACTTAAAACACACAGATGCGTTACGACAAACAGATTTTACTCATAATCTCAGTCCCTGTCCATGGTGATAAGCACAATAAACACCTGTTTCTAGCCATTATTTTTAAAAAGTTAACATTATGCTGCTTTGGTCTCCTCCCATGGAAACATCAAGCATACGCTCAATGATTATATTTATGTAACTGGGTTTTCATTAAACAGGAGCTTTATGTATTTTTCTTTTTACAAAAATGCCTGCATAAATTGTTTACTGAAAAGGAAACAAATGAATTCATTATTTTGAATTCTTGAATATTTTCTAATAATGAAAAGCACACTATGAAAGATAACTTAGCAAATCTGACTTTGTAGCTGTGAGTTCAAACCCCTTGATCACCAAGCTGCTGTTTTTGGATTCTTAATAGTTAATCTCTTCATGTGTCACTTTAAAATAAAGTGTTATTTAAATGAATATTTAGTCTACATCGAAGCATTTAAATACTAAAAACAAGTCAAATTTGACACCAACGGCATATTAACTACCAACAGGTTTATTTTGCTTGTTACCTTTTTCCTTATCCTGGAATATCCTAAGAATATTTAGCAATCAAGGAAGCTGTTTACATTTGATCTTGCTGTGACATTAATTCTGTTTGGATTATTTCCAAAATCTAACCGGTTCATCGGTTGGTTATAATGATTATTCTATATAAATTACTTAAGCACGTGTAAGTGAAATATAATGCAATAAAACTTAAATATAATCCAAACTGTAAATATACACCGCAGAATTCCATAACACAGAAATTCGGGTTTTTTGCTGCCACAGCTGATATATAGAGTCTATCAACACTGCTAATGTGTGCATTCGAATAAGTTTTACACTTACATTACATTTTACACTTTACATTAGGTTCACTCAATGCAAAAGATGACAGAGTATGTGGGTGTACAGGAGCGTGGCTATTTCCATACCACAGCTGCATCAGAAGAACTGCAGCACACTGACAATAAAGGGAAGAGACACAGAATTGACTGGTGCAGGTGCACATCAACCAGGACGTGGAGGAATTTGGTGGTGTTAGAACAGCATATTTCCTAACACATCAACCATAATTGAATGTCCGCCTTTCCCAATTGGTAATTCAAAATGCCACTTACTCCATGGGTCTGGAAATGAGACTGCGGCTAAGCTGTGCATCACCTTCTAAAAAGACTTGCAGGCCCTCATCAACCCTAAAGCCTTGAAAACTTTTTCCCATCTGCCAAAAATTAATTGGAAGGGATGACCAGGACCAGAGGGACCCTGTGTCTGAGGGTCAATTGAGTAAGTGAGCTGAACTAATGAAAGTTAATTTGGCTTTCAGCAATCAATATGTTACAAGTCTGATTTGTAATTGCTTTTTTTTTTTTTTGGTCTATAGTTAAGCACAGTAGTCTATTTCTTAATGACTGCCAATGCTTATTACGCAACTTCTAGAAGTATCTCTTATAAGTACATGTAGCCTTAAATGATAAGGTAATAACATGTTAGATGGAGGCAACATCAGAATGTTTTAAAAAATGTTTTATACAAGCAGATTTAAATTTAATCAATATAGTGGTATCAACATTTAATTTATAAATATAAAAAAAAAGTACAGAATGTTTCTGGTTGAGTAGCACTCAAATGTGTTTAGCTTTGCATTATTGATGCACAGACATCAGTATGCTATTATTTAAACACTGCTGAGGAATCCGTGCTGATTGCATTGCATTTTTATTTATTTCTTTTTTTTACCACAGACATTTTTTCATTCATGTATACTTTAAATAAATGAATACACACACACACACACACACACACACACACACACACACACACACACACACACACACACACACACACACACACACACACACACACACACACACACACACACACCTAGGAGCAATTCAGCATTACCAATTCACCTAAATGTATTTAAGAGGTAAGGAGTAAATCAGAGAACTTGGAAGACGTCAGCACAAACATGGGAAAAAACATACAAAGAGATTTCAGACTGGGGAGTGACCTGACTTTAGGTCCCAAAAGCTGTAAAGCAGCATCCCTACCCTACATATTCTGCATGACTTTTCACTTAGCAAATTGTGCAGACATTTTGCAGGATCAATAAATTCCTTTTTTAAGAAGCAAAAAAGAAAAGTCGAAATCTTATTTACTAGCATAAAACACTTCAGATAAGATTAATTATACCAACATAGTAAAAACGAACATCACACCTTAACCAAATATAGAAAAAACAAGCAAACCGAGAAGAGTAAGAGTTAAGTTTTTTTAAATCACAGCACACAACATGATCACCTACTGGTATAGCCCCTGGCGGAAGCTGAAACACACAAATTTAAACATAATGACATTGTTTAACTGTGGCTAAAGTAAACCAAATAACACATAATTCCACAATAAAACTTTAACAAAGGATGATTCTGCCAGGGGTTATTATTTGTGTGTACCTCCTCTATGTCATTATCAAGGGCAATGATGGCCAGCGGTGCTGTGAGGTTGGCTCTGCCTGCCACGGTGCCACCCACAGGGGCCGACTCACTGATGAAGCCTTGGTAGGATGGCTGCTGGAAGTACGGTGCCTGGTTGTTTTCGTCTAACACCTCAATCTGCAAGTTGGCGAACGCAGGCAAAGGGTGGCCGTTATCCTGCTCGGCCTGCTCGCACACACATATACATATAAGAAAATAAACAATCCAAGCAAACAAACGCAGCAGGGGTAAATATGCTGTGGCGATGATACCCAGGAAGGTGGACATTTCCGTGTGAAACTGGCAGCTTATGCACAGCTCAGTGGGAGACCAAGATTCAGCACCACGGAGAGCTGCATAGGGATTAAGTCACAAACATAACCTAACAGCTCACATTGCAAAGAATGTGCATTTATAAAAAAATAAATCAACAATTAGCTCCTTTGATTTGCTGTTATAGATAAATGTTTCATTTAATGCAGAAATTAGGTGTCCCTGAGCTGTGAGGGTGAGTTTGTCTACGATTTATTTATTAAGATTATATACACACATGCCTTGAACATCGCAAACTAAGCCTGGTTTTATGATCGTATTTTAAATGGGTTTCTGAAATATCATGTCTAGTGAACTTATTATTGCCATAAAGCTAACAGTAGCAATAAGGATTAAACATGTGACTTCTGTAAAGACAGCACATGTCTGCTAACAGTGTGTGATAAATTAATTAAAAACTTGTCCAATTATAGGGAACCATTACTACAAATTAATACAAAGTTCATTTTACTGATCACCTTGAAAACAATGTCCTATAAAAAAAAAAACTCTTCCTGAATAAAAATGGAAACCATGTTTCCACAGATGTACAATCTGTACCAAGGTGTTCTGAGAGTTTTCTAGCAACCTCAGTTAACCCACAAGGAAATCCTGATACGTAAGCCAACACTAATTAGCTGGTTAAAGAGTATTTGATGGCATGTACTGTACGCAGAATCCTGTCAGATTCACGGGAAGTGAATGAGAGCATTAATATTTATCTCGTATCCAATAATTTTTAATATAAATGCTTGAGCAGGATTCTGAGTTCAGTAATCATATTTGGTTTTGTACCCAAAAAAGCCAAATCAATATTTATCTCAGCAGCATATCTAAACATTCTTTACAGAAATGCTCTTTTTTGTCTTATTGCTGGAATTCGAAATGCATTTGACATGCTGTTTCAGATTTTCTAAAGTAGCGAATACATAGCATAGCTAGACAAACATGGAAGTAGCACTTTACAGGGCAAACATAATAATTTAACATTTCTAAATAATTCATCGGCTGCTTCTCGTACAGCAATATGATTTAAGCTTCCTTCGACCTTTTTCCCTCTCGCCATCTGAATTTTGTCATGCCTACAGCTGCTGTTGTGCATTTGTGTGTTTCTTTGCTATTGAATTTCGTTGCCGGTACTCTTTGCCCTCCTAACTACTTCAAACTCACTGTATATCATATAAAAATGTGCTAATATTGATTTAAGCTGATGGGAATACAGCCACGCATATGCCCCCAGATGCCAAACCATGGACACTTATGCTAAATGTATGAACCTTTGTGCTCGAAATAATGTTAGCTGTATACATGAGAAAGTCCTGAGGTGAAGACCAAGATTTCTGATATGCAGGAAAAAAAACAAGATTAGTAGAAATCAAAAAATATGCGATAAAAAAAATATATACAAACAAATATGCTGCTAGACCAAGAGCAGTTTACGAGTTCTCCTATTGAATGCATCATGCTCTATTTACTTTATATTTATTGCCTGACTAATTGATCCTAATCATGCATAATGAGAATTCGCTCAGAAAATGCAAATCCTCTACAAGTGCTGTAATTGATGTAATCTCCTGTAATTATCCTTGGATTGAGTATGATTGGTCAAGTGTAAGTGTTAATGCAATTTGATTTAAACTTCATAGTAATCTAAAGTGCTTAAATAGAGTATAAAAATACATGTGTCAATGCTACTGTCATGTAAATGTACATGTATAATTTGCACATAGTTCAGGTACAATTTGTACTAGATCTTACTCCATTTAGAATCATTAGAACAATGCAGTTAAACGTTAACAAAAATTATGATATTTATAAAATAATGACATTTTTATTAACATGACAAGAGAATACACAAGATAAAAGCAGGAATGACCTTGATGATAAGATTGAAACTTTGGTAGAGGTCTCTCCTAACTGGCTTTAGAAGGCGGAGCTCGGCTGTGGTCTTGTTCAAAGAAAAGAACTCTGGGTAGACCGCTGGCTGTCCTGAAGGTGACAGGAAAGTGGGCACAAGTGAGAAATACAAATTACCTTTCATAGAACATCTCTAGAAGAAAAAGCAATATTTCTGTTAAGAGTGAAGATTTATAATGCCTTGGATACCTACCAACCAGTATAAAGTAGAGAATGCCGGGTCGGTCTGATGGAGGCTGAATATTCCTGTCCTGATCCACTGCTCGGATAGGTGGTGACACGTTTAGGGGATTCAGTTTACTCTAAAAAAGGATGGATAAAGAGGTGACCATGAAATTCACCTAAGATTACATTAATCAGGGTCATACATACATACATACATACAGTAACTTAAACATTAAGGAAATATCAAATCACTCCATGTTTTCTGGATTGATATTTGTTTTACTTTTGTTTTACTAATAAATGCTATGCCTACACATAACTATCTGTTTCCTTTTCCTGCAGCTCTCATTTGGAGCATTCAAAGATATCGCAAGGTCAGAACTGTGGTATTTCTATCCCTATTGGGACATTTGACATAAATATAAAAACATACCATAAAAAAAAAAAAAAAAAAAAAAAAACTTTACCTCCCTCACACTCACATGCAAACAAATGGCTGCATTGCTGATAAGAAACATACACTCTGTAGAAGGCTTTTATACGAAAGAAAGATTTATCAAAAACAGCAAAAAAAAAAAACCTAAAGATGATAAAGGATTATTTAATTGTAACTTGTTCCTACCTAAGACATTTAAGAACACACAAATCTCCCTAAGAGATAACTTAATATAACACTCTACCTCATAATGTGTGGTTCTCTGCTCTCTATTTCTAACATATAACTACTGCTACTTAAAGGGACAGCCAATACAAAAAGAAAAACTATAAAAATAAATAAATAAATAAAAAAAAAACTAACAAACAACATGAAACGGGGAAAAATACAAATAGCGTAATGGAACTGCACACTCTCCAATTTAGTTAACACTCCGGAGAGGTTAGTTAATTTCACTGTGTTTGCTTTTCCCAAAAATTATGGAACCTCACTAACGCTGCACAAAAACTCCTCATTCTCTTTCTACATAGTCTTCATTTGAATCTGAACTCACAGATACACAGGTAAGATCCTTCCCTACAAATTCATTAAACAAATTTGAAATCTTATTACTGAGGTTATTAAAAAGCAACACACACTCACATGTGCACGCAGCAACTGATTAACAAAAAACGAAAACTAGAGGGTACTGTAGAGGGACGTAGCTGCACTAAAACATGCATAGTGCAGCAAACAGCAGGGTTGAGAGGACAGACTGCTTTATAAACATATCATTTTCATGCTTAGCCATCTGCATCAGTTTTCCACAAACTATGATGCACACAAGGATTAACAGTTTTCACTGTGTGTCCCTCTGTTTTCAGCTGGAAGAAGTCGCACTCTATCTACTCCAGCTCCTGTCCTAAAGCACCACCATCAAGCTCACTGATGGCCACTGAAGGAGTTGTGTGTGTTTTCATGTTTTGATGCTTGCTCTGTTCAGTGCACTTCCCTCTACATTATGCTCTTGTAAAATTTTGTGTTCACTATACACACACACACACAAACACACACACACAAAAACCCACAAAAAACCCACAAAACCACAGTAGCAAATGGATAAACATTACACACTTATTGCCTTGGCATTCATCCAGGCTGGTTGTTTATCTAATAAACACTAACTCACACTGGAGTGGTGGATGTGCACGACAACGCAATTTAGAAGCTTGAGTATAAGGTGAACTTCAGGTACACTCTTACACAAATCGTTTTTCTTTATTGTATCAAGCAGTAAGTCCTGTGGACTCCATCCACTACACAATTAAACAAAAGTAAGGTCTGATTTATGCAGCAGCATCCTACACTTCCATTCTTTCTCTTTCCCCCTGTGTCTACTCTTCATTTTTAACCTGCCATCTGGAATGCTTTGCTTTTGTCCAATGCGTTCTAACCATTGTTCAAAGAGTTCCAACATGTCAAATAAATGTGATCAGCACATATCACATTAAAATTTATAATACCTTTAGTTTATGTGGGGTTGGTTTGGGATATATATATATATATATATATATATATATATATATATATATATATATATATATTTTTTTTTTTTTTTTTTTTTGCAAAAAAACTCTTGCTAATACCAACACTGATGAATAACTAACAGCTTTAAACAGCATCAGGAATATGGACTATTTTATTAATTTCTGTATATAACCTAGTTGCTGTTGTGTGCTACTAGCAATGATTTTTTTCCTGCTGACTTTTATGTTTAAGATGTTATGTTAAGTTTAATATTTATCTTTAATTTAGAGCATCAGAGCATAAAGGTTGCACTAAGTGCAAGTGCCTTAGTGCTGGCTAAACTGAAGTGCTCTCGTCTGCTTCATACTCAATACATTTCAATGTATTCACTTCACAGCAATTCTTAATGACTCTAGTTCATGCCCTCAGGCTGCTTGTCCTTATAGTCTCTAATAAAGATACTGATAAAATGTCATAAAGATGCTTTATCTGGTTTCATAGTTTGCAGAAATCTTGTTGTACATTCTCCTGATATTTCACTAAAAAGCAGTTTGCACTTTACACTGCCTAGACCATTATGTGTGAAATCCATGGTATGTCTAAAAGAAAGTGGACATCTAACCATCATCCATATATAGGCTAGGTCTATGTATACTGTAGAATTGAAATTTCTCTTTAATGGAACTAAATGTCCTAAATCCATTCCAGCACAACAATGTTCCTGTGCACAAACTGACCTACATTAAGCTTTATTAGCCTAAATCTGACCTCAACTCGTTAATGGCCGTGCCTCAGGTGCCCTCATACTTTCAGCCATACAATGAACATCCAGAAAACAGTTATTGTGTGTTGTCTGGTCATTAGTGTTATAACAAAATATAAGCTATATATAAAAATTTCAAGAGAACAATGTAAAAATCCTTGGCTGTGTTTTTGTCTCTCAACTTTACAGCTAGGACTTCAGAAAAAATAGCCAGAATTACCAGAATTTGTGGTGATAATAACATAAGGAAATTGCTTTAATCGTGTTAAAAGGCTTAATGATAAAAACAAAGTAAAAAGCTAGGACCTTGTATTCCAAAATATAAAACTCTATATAGATATAAACATATCATTTGATTAGAAATGTTAGCAGGTTGTAAACTGTTTAATAGAATGACTGCAGCAATACTTTCACTTTACCATGTATGAATATTTTCATTCATATCATATATTATGTAGTAATATCGATTAATTTAACTCCGCAAAAGCTGGCCAAGCAGAATGAGAATAATAGTAGTTTTTCATTTTGGCTACTGAAAAGGTTACATAAGTTACAGAAGAGGATGAGAAGATGGTACTTTTGCTAACTGTTACACTAGCATGGATAAACCTAAACACCTGACATACTGTAGATAATGCAGTCTGTGGTGGATTCATTGTGTCTCAATAATATAATACAATGCTTACGGCATGTCTGCTTTTTTATAAATGGATTAAACATGTAAAACATTCTCATGGACTTGTTTACGTAAAAAAAATTCCAAACGTAATAACTCACATTCTCTCCCCCAGGATACTGGAGCTTTATGCTGAACTCTAACAAAACAGTTTTTACTCCCACATGAATAAATGCAACGCAGGTACACAAACAGACATTGCAGCTTGTCATGGAAGATGGCAGGATAGCCTTTAGCTGTACACTAAATTAGTGGTGTGTGTCTGCAGGTGAGATAAAGTTTAGCATTGCTTAACAATTACTGTTTGGGTCTGTTTTTTTTTCTCTTACAGTCACTGCCCCCATCAGTGACTGATTCTCCAGGTACATACTGTAGCAGTAACTGTTTAAACAGCTGAATGGAAAGGCAAGCATGTCCCTGCTGAACTCATAGCGGAAGCAGTGTTGCATGGGTCGAGTTCTCACCGGGTCTATGAGTTCAGGAATGACGGCACGGTATGTGACAGGGCTGCAGTCTAGTGTGTTATTGACCAGAACGCAGGGCAGGAACATGGGACCCAGGTCATCTCCGTCTAGAACGTCCAGCGTCAGCGTTGTAGTAGCAGTGTGCCGGCTGGATGGAAATGGAGCACGATCCTGCAAAATGTGCAAACATACAAACACAGACAAAAACATCAGCTAAAGTTTATCCTTAATGTTCTGTTCAGAGCTTAGCAGTGCATTTCATTTATTTTGATTTTATGTCAACACAATTTCATTGCATACTGTACACATATCTTCATATCAGCAAAATAATCAATACCTACAGAAATACACACCTCACTTTTTATATTGAATCTGTGTTATGCTGTATGCAAATGTTTGCAATTGAGAAGCAGAAGTCAAATGAATTGGTAATAAAAAAAAATCAATAATTTTAGCAGTTTAAAAAAGACAAACAAGTAAGATTTTTCTTTTAAAACAAATGTTATATTAATCAGAATTAAACCAGATCCACACATTTTCATTTAAGGAAAATATTTTTATTAAGTCTTAAAAGAACTCTTTTCTGAAATGGTGATGTTTTGTGTGCATGGAGAGAGCAATAAATGACTGCATGATTTTTGGGTTAAGAGTGAGGTAAAAAATAAAGAAATAAAAGCATAGGGAGGGGAAATGGACAAATCTATTCAGTCACCTTTTTAATAATTGACTTGTTTCATGTCCTTGCTAAGTGAATTCCAGTAATAGGCACTCTTACCACCTGAAACTTATGAGGCTTTTAGAAAATGTGTCAGCCAACCACCAGAGACACACACACACACACACACACACACACACACACACACACACACACACACACACACACACACACACACACACACACGAACATATTTGAAAGCTTTTTGAATGTGAGTGAATTTTAAATTTCCCCTCCTGTCTGGAGGTATAAGACAGGATCAAAAGTGTGCCATTTTAAATTGAGACTCATGGATCCTGCAGGCAGTCTGGCATCATATTGAACGAAGGGGTACCCAATCAGTATAGCACACCACTGGGGCTCTTATACAGATGTATAAGTGTGAAAAGGCAATGCTGAATAAGTTCTACTTCTGAATAAATTCTTACAAAACCACAAAACGGATTCAAGCAAAAGATTCGCCACAGCTAGGGGTCCAGAGATCTTAAATTACCAACACAAAACCAAACTCCAAAACAGTCAAATGTTTATTGAGACAAAAATAAAAGTTTAACCTGTAGTAAAAATAAGACGTGATCACAATACATGGCAATCTATACATATATACATATACATACAGTGAGGAAAATAAGTATTTGAACACCCTGCTATTTTGCAAGTTCTCCCACTTAGAAATCATGGAGGGGTCTGAAATGGTCATTGTAGGTGCATGTCCATTGTGAGACACATAGGTTTCCAAGGTTACTGTTGGTAATACACTAAGACGTCATAGTTTGAAATCATGCATGGCACGGAAGGTTCCCCTGCTTAAACCAGAACATGTCCAGGCACGTCTTAAGTTTGCCAATGACCATTTGGATGATCCAGAGGAGTCATGGGAGAAAGTCATGTGGTCAGATGAGACCAAAATAGAACTTTTGGGTCATAATTCCACTAAACGTGTTTGGAGGAAGAAGAATGATGAGTACCATCCCAAGAACACCATCCCTACTGTGAAGCATGGGGGTGGTAGCATCATGCTTTGGGGGTGTTTTTCTGCACATGAGACGGGTGACTGCACTGTATTAAGGAGAGGATGACTGGGGCCATGCATTGCGAGATTTCGGGGAACAACCTCCTTCCCTCAGTTAGAGCATTGAAGATGGGTCGAGGCTGGGTCTTCCAACATGACAATGACCCGAAGCACACAGCCAGGATAACCAAGGAGTGGCTCTGTAAGAAGCATATCAAGGTTCTGGCGTGGCCTTGCCAGTCTCCAGACCTAAACCCAATAGAGAATCTTTGGAGAGAGCTCAAACTCCGTGTTTCTCAGCGTCAGGCCAGAAACCTGACTGATCTAGAGAAGATCTGTGTGGAGGAGTGGGCCAAAATCCCTCCTGCAGTGTGTGCAAACCTGGTGAAAAACTACAGGAAACGTTTGACCTCTGTAATTGCAAACAAAGGCTACTGTATCAAATATTAACATTGACTTTCTCAGGTGTTCAAATACTTATTTGCAGCTGTATCATACAAATAAATAGTAAAAAAAAATCATACATTGTGATTTCTGGAATCTTTTTTTTTTAGATTATGTCTCTCACAGTGGACATGCACCTACGATGACAATTTCAGACCCCTCTATGATTCCTAAGTGGGAGAACTTGCAAAATAGCAGGGTGTTCAAATACTTATTTTTCTCACTGTATATATATAGTGGTCCCCAAGAACTCGCTGGGGTTACGTTCTAAAATGTTAGAAAATCTGCTAATGTTGGACGCACCCCCGCAGCCCCTATGGTATCTTAGTGAATTTATCTAGACATTATGTCACTTTGATACAATAGTGTTTTTTTTTTTAATGTTATGAAATTTGTTAGCGAAAACAGTTTAAAATGTTATTCCCAACATTCCAAAACATTCGGTCCGCTGCGGATTCCCGCAAATTTTAAGATAATTTGCAACTTGCTGTTAGTTAGGTTCCAAATGACAACCAACTAATTTTCTGAGCCGCGAGTTCCAAACTGCAAATTATTGGGGGTTGACTGTATATACGTATATATAAACATATTGGGCCAAGAAACACAAGGAATGGATTGTGTAAGAATGGACGGCTCCTAAATGTGTGATTCCCACTATAAAATATATGGAGGAAGAGGTGTGATGGTTACACTATGGATAATTTAGTTGAATCTGAGAGCACACTTAACCAGCATGACCACCACAGCATTTTGCAGCATCATGCAATCCTATCTGGCATTTGCACTTAGTTGGACGATAATTTGGTTTCCAACAGGACAATGAACACAAACACAATTCTAGGTTATGTAAGAGCTATTTTTGTTCAAGAAGGACAGTGATGAAGTGATTCATCAGATGTCCTGACCTCCACAATCACCTGATCTAAATCCAGTTGAGATGGTTTGGAAAAAGATGGACCAGAGAATGAAGGAAAGGCAGCCAACAAGCACTCAACACCTCTGGGAACTCTTAAACCTTACCTCATGAGGCTGACTGAGAGATTACCTCGAATGTGCAAAGCTGTCATTAAAGCAAAAGGTGGCTACTTTGAAGAATAAAAAATATAAAACGTATTCTGTGGAGGGTTTTTTTTCCCACATTTTTGTTTACTACATAATTTCATACATGTTTTGATGTCTATTTCAGAAACACTAGGCATAAATGGCATCCTGCTCACACATTCACACCTAGGGACAAAAGACTGGTACATACTGGTATGAAATAAGGAGACGGTAGGAAACCCATGGGAAGGACATGCACAGAATCACAAAACAGCCTGTAAAGAAATCTAAAGACTATGAACAAGTCATGTACCTTGGTGCTGTGAGGCATCAGTGTTACCCACTGTGCTATCATGCAGCCCTAATCTGACAATAGATAATAAAAAACAGGCAAGCCTATTTCTGCGGGATTTTCTTCAACTTCACACAACACATACACTTTAGGATTTGAAGAGATGGTAAAATTGCATCAGAATGAAGAAGCAGTTATAGGTTATGTTCCTGACCACACAAGCATAAATAAAGAAAGGTTATAATGGGATAATAATAAACAGAAAAAAAACAAAATGGACCAAAAAAAAAAATGGCTATTTTGATATTATTAACCACAAGGTCTTGGTACAGGTCTCCTAGAGTTAAAATTTATTTGATGGAGCTGAGCAAACACAATCTATTTCCAATAACCAGTATCTGACATTTGTAACATACTCTAATTATAGCTTATTAAAGCTTTTATCATTAGGCAAGTAGACAATGAATCATAGTTTACATTCAAGTCAGTTCACATTGTCAAAAGTACAAAAATACTTCTAAATAAAAAGTAATTTGACCATTATCTACAACATTATAATGAATTTAGAGCAAAGGAATTATGAAGTCACTACAGCAATGTAAAATTAGGAATAACATTTTCATTGATATTTTATTGCATTGAGATTTGATTGCAGCATTAAACAGCTCCATTTGAACAGCCCACATTCTGATGCACAATTATTAAAACAATTATTATTTAAATAATCAGCATGTGAGCTTGGTTAGTAAAGTTGTAATGAATTCTGCTAGACTATAAACTGACTTATTAATTATAGGTAATTATTTTTAATAGGTAGTAAAATAATAAGAAAAAAAACAAGGAAAATAAGAGTTAGAACTGCATGCAAAACTAACAAATAGCTCATATTACTTTTTAGTTTTAAGACCATTATAACATACTACTTTAATTATGCAGGGTTGGGAAAGTGCTTGCTAATTTAAAATGTTCCTAAACTTTTTTTTTTAAGTTATTAAAGTACTTGGTGATACAATGCTTCTGGGACTCAAGATTTGTCAAGAAAACTAATCCTAGCAATAAACAATATGGAAATACAATTTGCTTTGAAAAAAAAAGGGTCACTGCTTTAAAGGTGCTGCAGGATATTCTAAGGGATATACATGCTTAGCAATCCAGTTCTGATTAATTCATGCATGCAGGTATATAATAAAGTAATATTATACCATAATTTTAACTTATAATGGTTAAGACTCATCTAAATGAGATGCCAAGATGAAAACATTTGACCATCTTTTAGGAAGAAGTTTTAAAATAAAAGTGACAAAAAACTAGTTAAATATGAACAATATTCTTATGCCGGTTGGTCATTATCACCCTCCTCTGCAGAAATTACTCTAGTGTGCTCATTGGAGAAAAAACTTTATGGAGCAGCTGCAATGATAATGCGCAATTGCAGGTTGCCTGGCTTTATGAAGGCGTGCCCAGGCATTTATTCAGTTACTCTGGTGTAACATCAAACTGAGCAGCGCGGTCAGCCTAAGGGCACACTAAAAGCAGAACAAGAGCAGTGCTAAGGTTGTGCCTGGAGCCAGGATTCACTTTCTAGATGACGTCCCATGTTCTGTCTTTGTTGTAGAACAAAGCCGCCTTCACGTTTTCTGATGAGTGTCAAAATGCTGTCATAATGGTGTGAAGAAGTTCAACACTAATGAATGCTCTAATCTGATAAATATATGTTGCTCATTCAAAATACCAGCCAGTAAACAATTTCATGACCAAAAGCAGTGACACTTTCCCTGCATTTGCAGCAACACATCAGCCATGATGTTAACAAGGCAGATCTCACAATCAAATTACTTTCCTTAATATATTATGTCTTAAATAAAATAGGACAATTAAATGAAAACACATGAAAAGCTTGAATTCATGTTAACCTAAAATCCAGTTCTGGATATGGAGAACGGTATTGTAACTGTAAAAGCACTTACATTGGCCTGGACTATGATTAGGTAGCGCGTTCTTTCTTCATAATTTAATCTCTCAGCAAGAACAATGTTACCAGACAATGTGCTGGCCACCTGTACAGTCCTGTTTGACATCTGCGAAAGAAAAACACAAAGATTAATGACAGAGACAGCCAAAGAATAAAACATATTTTGCCATAGCAGTTAAAAAAAAATAGCTATACATATTTGAAATGGACTTTACCGGGTCATTCGGATTGTACTTGATGCCGTATTCAATTTGGCCATTTGGTCCATCATCAATGTCAGTGGCTCCATTGTTTCCTGAGAAACCAGTGAAGATTGTGGTGCCAACAGGAGTGAGCTGGAGAGGCAGAATGTTACAAACAGAGACAATGTGATTAAAATGAATCAACTGTCACTAAGACACTTATGCACTATTTATATTATAAATATGCATGTAAAAGTCTCTTCTTGTAAATTCAAAATACTGAATAAAACAATTTGATAAGTGGTACTAGATTTATATATAACATTCCTGCTATTCTGTCTATTTTTTTTTTTGTTTTACCTTATGCTTCAATTGTAATCAAATCATCTTCCAATTCTCACCATAAGCAATATATTAACTTAATATTATATAAAATCCTTAGAAATATGAAATGACCTAAAAATTGTAAATAATTTCAAAAAGCAAATTCAGGTCAGAGAATCTGAAATATTTCTCCGTCCATCAAATCAAAACCATGGGTACAGTAAGTAAGTGTGCTGAGCCAACTTTAACTTAATATGCTGCTGCAGCTGCTAACATAACTATTGCATAGCGAAACACATACATAAATAAGTTATACAAGCTTGAAAATAGTGTATTTGGAGTGTTGTTGTTTTTGTTAGAATTTTAGAGATATTGCTGCTCTTTACTACAATGCTTTCTTAATTATTACAAAATGTACACATAAAATGATACATTTCATGAATAACTCATTTATAGTTACATTAGTTGCATAAGCCTTTAACATAGAGGGTGATTTTCAATCTCTCAGTAACATGATAGTGTTTTCTTTCATTAAAATGAGAGGCTGTTGAGGAAATGTCTATATATAGCTCTACACAGCTATGACACTCGCTTCATAAGTTAAAGTTCATAAGTTAATGTTCTCTGAAAAGAACAACTTAGCTGTTTTAAAGATTGTTTTTACCAGTTTATTGATGCATGATTATGCAGAATGTCCACAGCAAAAAAAATAATAAATAAAAAAATGTGAATGAGCTGTTATAAGAATATATGTTAAAATAAGCACAAACATATCAACCTGGATTTTTTACCAATGATCTTGTAATCACTGTAATCTATGCAGACAATTTGGTAAAAAAAACAAACATCAAATGATTGTGTCAGGATCTTCCTGGCTCTTAGCGCGCAATTGCGGTTTCACGGCGCACGCATCCGGGTCGGCGGCCGCCTTGACGTTTTTTCTGCATCACTGGTAATTTAAGGAGAACAAAGACATTTACTCAATGCCAAGTTATCTCACCAGCTTTCCATGTACCTAGGATTATTCTCTTCACCCTGCCTGTTCTGGTTCCTATTCCCTACTAGTGATCCCGATCCCTGTTCTGCTCTGCCTCTGCTCTGATCTGGACTCTGGACTGTTTTTGGTCTGTGTTTTTACTCTGCCCTATATTGCTCTGGTTGTCAGCTCTTGGATTTTGGACTGTTTTAAATTTAAGATTTTGGTTTCCCTGCACTGCTCTGTCTCCTCACTTTTGGACTTGGACTGTATTATGGACTTTGTTTTGCCTTTGCCTGTTTCTTTTTTTAAAGCCTGCTTTCTATTACCCTGTGGCATCCTGCATTTGGGTCCTTTCCTCCCAGCCACGCATCACTGACAGATTGATTGATTATCATTTGGGTGTGGCAGCATATTTGACACCATATACAGTATACGCTACCCAGAATGTCAAAATAAAACGCTTTCTAGATTCGATGCAAAGGACAGTGTGAACTTGCAACAGAAACAGCACAAACGGCACAGTACGATAACACTGGTTAAAACACTGATAACATTTCAACATAAGGAAAAGACAAAATATCTTTTTTTAATGTAAATCGTTTTTTTCTGGAATAACATTTGTGAAAGTGATAGAGATTTTTATCCCTAGCACGTGGAAAATTAACTATACAATAGCAAAGCAAAAACATAAAAGTAAGAGAAAACTAGAAAAGATCAAAAGTGCAGGTGGTAGGAAGAAAAGTCAGAATAAAGCAGAACTCCCCTGAGGCCTGAGTGTGTGTGTGTGTGTGTGTGTGTGTGTGTGTGTGTGTAATTATTTATATATATATATGTGTGTGTGTGTGTGTGTGTGTGTGTGTGTGTGTGTGTGTGTGTGTGTGTGTATCTTATATCTTAAAGAAAATTCTTTATTTTATTTATGCTGACTTATTTATTTTTTTACTAATAGTTGAGCCTGCTTGCTGCCATTTCTTTTTAAATAAGAAATAAGACTTACAATATAAAATATGATGAAACCTAATGCAAGACTGATTATCTGTGTATAACATCATGGTCCAAATTTTTTTGGGGCTTTTATTATTGCATTATATAGTAATTTAAACATTTTCAGGTTTGTAGTTACATCTGCAAGAAAAGTTGTTCCTGTTACCACGTGTCACAGAACCGATAAACATCCACTCCCTTCTTTTTTTTTTACTCTCTTCACAAAAAAAAAAAAAAAAGCTTGACATTTTCACTGGGGAAAAAAAGTGTAAAACTCCTCTGTTCTGAAGTCTTAAGGAAATGTTACATAAACAGCGCATAACAAAAACTAGGCACATCAATGACTGTTTTTTGACAGACAGACGAAGCTTTGTTATAGCATTGTCAAAAAAACAGGCAGGGGTCAGGCGATCAACAAAGGCTAGACACAAAACAAAATCCAAAATCCAGAGCAAAACAAGCTTAAAATACAAAATAGTCTGCACGAGAAAAAAGCATGGAATGTCAACAGTGAAGACATGAGATGTTACTTTGCATCATGTGGTTGGTTTGCGAATGGCTTATATAGTATATATAATGGTTAATGTATTGATCATAATATCCTTCTTTGCTAGACTAGAAAATGTTTTTGGAATAAAGGGTACAGCTGTCTCCTGGATGGTCTTTCTATCTCAGTTTGTACAGCAGTCCAAGACTTTGCTGTGATTGTTGACTGTAGTCGGTCCTTTGAGGCTCATAACGTTTGAATAAACTTTAAATAACATTACCAGGATAGCCTTCTTTTACCTTAGAAATAGTGCTAAAATTAGAAATATGATGTCGTTACAGGATGCAGAAAAACTAGCTAATGATTTTGTTACATCTGGATTACACTACTGTCTGGGTGTTTGAGTAAGTGCATAAAGTGCACTATTATTGACTTTAGTAAGTCAATAATGCAGCAGCAAGAGTCTTTACTGTATCTAGAAAATAAGACCACATCACCCCTGTTTACTCAGTCTACACTGGCTGGCAATTAAATCTTGCATTGATTATAAAATGCTACTACTGACGTATAAATCACTTAGCGGTCTCATCCCGCAGTATCTAAATGAACTTCTGTTCCCTTATGATCCCCACACCTACTTAGATCAAAAGGTGCAGGCTGTTTGTTGGTACCTCAAATAATAAAGACTACAGCAGGGGGCAGAGCTCTCACTTACAAAGCCCCACAGTTATTGAATAGCCTTCGTACTAGTGTTCGGGACTCGGACACAGTCTCAGTGTTCAAGTTGAGGCTGAAGGCATATTTTTTTAGTCAAGCCTATTAATAGTAGGGTTTCTTAGGTAAATGAGCAGATCTGGAGGGATCATTGATATTAAATGTTCAGTGAACTGGGATATGTGTATGCTGTCATCCCCTCACTCTCAACGTTCACTCAGGTTTGTTGGCTGTGGTGTGGGGGACCGTTTCTAATCCCAGAGATCCCTCATGACTGTGTTATTTTTTGGCTCTTCCTTTTAGTTAAGCTGCTGTAGTGAGTTTTGCTGTAATCCCCAACTGCACCATGTCCTTAACTTTTACACAACAATAAGGATACTTAATAATCCATATCCTTCTCTCTCTATCACCCCTCTTTCTCTCTCTGTCGAGTAAAACATGCTCCTGAAGTAACAGTGTCCACTGTTTCAGGCCCTCTCCTCTCTTTGGATCTGCCTGCTTCGTCCGATCCTGCCTCTGGATGGTGTTCTCTTGGATTGGAGGCCACTCTGTGCAGCTGTGTATGGTTTCTTATTAACGGCCTTGGGAGCCATGAAATTACGAAGTAAAAACAGGAGCTTCAAGGATTTGGATTTGGACTGACTCAGGACTACAGTTTGCATCTGATTACCATCACTGCACACCTCAACATCATTTAGCTGTAATAAATGGACATTTGGTGCCACCCAGATGAGGATCGGTTTCCTCTTAAGTATGGTTCCTCTCAAGGTTTCTTCCTAATGCCATCTCAGGAAGGTTTTTCTCACCACAGTCACCACCGACTCACTTATTAGGGACCTACACTTATAAATAACATATACACAATTATCATGTAATCGTGTAAACCTGCTTTGAGACAATGGACATTACATTGTTAAAAGTGCTATACAAATAAATTGAATGAATTGAATTGAGTGTATGTACAATAAAAGAAACTGACCTTGTAGAGGAGACTGTCATCATTTGAATGGCAGAACTGCTGAACCATTTTCTGAATTACAAAAATGTTTTAAATACTCAAAATTTTGTGAATAGTCATGGCTCTATATATAACTGTTACCTTTTACAAAGAACCCTTGTGGAACCATTTTCCAGAGTGTAAATGCATAAAAGCCATTAGTGTATTGTAGATTTTGTTGCAGTTCAATTATGATTACTTTATTGCATCCAAAGATTTAGAATGAGATCAGAAGCATCTTTGGTTTAAACCAATGAATGAAAAAGCAGACTGAGAATCAATATCAGTTAGCATCTAATATTCATGCAGACCTCATTATGGAGTTAGGCACCGCCACACACACTGTGTGCATGCCCACTTGGCTCTGAATGTACAGTCCAAGTAAAGGCAGAATAGATAATCATAAGTGGTCAAACTTTGGCTTCTCTGTGAGCTGTGCGCAAACTGAGTCATTTCACTCTGTTGCTGAAGCTTGTGCATTAACTGAGTCACACAAACCTGTCAGCATTAGAGCAATTTCATGCTCAGCACCTACTCTCAATTATGATAATGTCTTGCAATTCATAAAAGGTGGAGGTGCACTGCTCAACACAATTATCAAAGCATGTACAGCATCTCTGCATGGACAAATACACTTTAGGTGGTATTCACACAGCTTATATCTGCAGTGCTGTCAAGAGGAAGACACGCCTAATAGTATACAATGGGGTCAGAAAGTCTGACTTTTTCCCCATTAAAAAAAAAAAAAAAAAAAAAACACAATTTTAGAATTCTGGAAAATTAAAGTAAATGTTCAATAATAAATATTAGACATTCCAATATTCTAATATTCTTATTTCAAAATTCATTAATTAATATTCTTAATTCTTCACTACAGGTAGTTTCTGAATTACGATCCAGATGCGTTACCATGACACCATCATAACTAAAAATATCGTAAGTCGAGACATGGCCTAGCCTAACCAGGAATCTTAAAAAAAATGGTGATCAGTATGGGGTAGTATACTGTAATTTGTTAATAATTAAACAAATGACCGTACATACTTTAGCAAAACAGAGCAATTGACACTACCGTAATGTATAAACTTTACAGTATGCAGCGGGCACGAGGACAAGCGCTGGTTCACGCATGGAGGGTTTACGCATGGAGGGTCTCAGTGTCCGATAACGCCAATAAAAAGGAGAGAGACAAGAGCTAAAACTGGGCTTTGAAACACCAAAAACACACAAAAAAATGTGCTTTAACACTGAGACAACTGAACTCTGTTGATTGCTGGCAAGAGTAAGGCATCTCACAAGGTGGGAGATGCGTACATCCTAGCAGCCTCCCAAGGTATGCTCCCACATATGCTGCTATGTTGCTCGCCATGCAAAAATGAAAATATTTTTACATTTTTTTCATATTGCTATCATCATCGTAAGATAAAAAAAATAAGTTGAACCATTGTACAGTAACTTGGGGACTACCTGTATTTTTATTTACTAATGTTAACTATTCATTCATTTTGAATCATGTTAACTGCTTTGAAATTGTGAAATTGTTCTTTAGCCCAATCTCTTCAGAAACTGTCAAATTAGAAAAGCAAAAAAAAAAAAAAAGATTAGGCCTTTAAAAGATTCCCACCGTTTCCAACTCTGGTTTTGGAATATCACTGGCCCTGCATCACATTATAAACTTTTTTTCTTGAGGTGAACACATCCACATGAACTCAGAAAGGGTTTATTAAATAACTGATTATGTGGCCTGTCGATTAGAGGTGTTAAAGCAGAAAAAAAATGCTGCACAGGGCTATCAGGGTGCACCACTGTATCAATCCATTTGTGTTAATGTGTGTGTGTGTGTGTGTGTGTGTGTGTGTGTGTGTGTGTGTGTGCTTCCAGTTTTTAAAAAGTAGCAGAAAAGTAGCAGCAACCATTTTAGCTCTGATGAAGAAAGAGAAAATGCAAGCAGACTGTATAATTAGTTTAAAACCTCCAATGAACCATGCATACTAGTATTATGTCCATCACTTTAATCAAGATAAGCAGCATGACTTCTTTACTTGGTCCGGAGCTTTATCTGCACAGCAGACGGAACTGACCAATCATCAGTACTGAGCTGCATTTTTCTCATCTACAAAAACACTGAAGTCTGAAAATGAAACTCTTGCTGCCTGATGCACAGCCACATTAGTTATGCAGAAGTAATGTGTCATCAGCATAGGCAATTTTGCCCCAATATTAAATCGCTGCTGATTATATTGCATGCTTCTGACTGAAATTGAGCGATGCTAAAATTAAAACGGGGAGGGGAGAGAGAAAGACTAAATGTACTGAGAATAAAGGGAGAGTCAAGAGATTAGAGAGGCAATGCTTAACCTCTACAGTCCTAGCCAAGATAAAATATATATATTGTGTATTGCACAGCCAGTCTTTTTTATTGTAGCAAGACAGCTGAAAGAACCTGTTTATTGACCTGACATTCAAATTAAATCAATGCAAAGCAGTGGTCTGCCTCCTGATCTCAATCTCTTACAGATAAGAGCAACAAAATACTTTCCCAAAATCAACATGACATCATCATCATCAGTATCTGCCATGTCACTTTCAAAAAGAGTTTTTAAAGGTGCTATTCACGTTACATTTCACTGAAGAGGGAAAGAAGTGCATAGGCCAACATAAAACTGTTATGAATTAGGCTTTTGACCACTACTGCAAATCCAAGCAATTTGCAGGTTTGTAGTTGATTGTAGCTTATTGGTTACATTTTCAGACTTCTGATGGGAAAGTCTTATGTTCCAATCTCAGCACTGCCAAGCTTCCACTGCTGTGCCCTTGAGCAAGGCATTGAAACCCTCAACAGCTCAATTGTATAAACAAGCATCTGCCAAAAGACACAAATGTAAATAATTAGGTTTAAAATGCCGTCAGTCATTGATTGGAAGTTAGTTACCAAGTTCAGCCCCTTTGATTATCATAAGGAAAAAGCCATGTGTTGAGTCAGAGTCACAAAAATTCATTTATGAAGAGCATACTGTGCCACCCCGCTGCAAAAATATACAAACTACCTCCCTACTATATTATGCATTATACACTTATTGACTCCTAGTGAAGCCATGTTGTTGTCTAATGAACAGTAACCTTTACTTCATTAAAGAAAGTGTACTTGAAACTGTCACAGGCTTCCACTAAAGAAATGTGTCAATGGACCTTTATCATAAGATTGTCTACAGGTTTTTAAAGACAATTTTATGCAGGTAACACTGTCCATGGTATTGAGGTTGCATTATATAAGTAAGGATCAATATTTGAATTTTTAAATCAGTTACACCAAGAGAAATATATCAGTAAAAAGGAAATATAGAAAATACATATCGTAAGCATTTCATTGCCAAACTCATGAAATGTTTATGGGTAATGAATTCTCAATTATACACTACATTGACAAACATTTGTGGACACCTGACCATCACACCCAAATGTGATATATGTGATGTACACACCCATATATTCCCCAAACTTTTGCAATGGAAAATGGAACAATGGAACAATTTTTACAGTGAAAAGCGCGGCATAACCGGTTTGGTGACATCAGGACCAGGAAGCTATAAAAAGCACATGGAGTGAAACTGGCCCTAGAATCTGAAAAGGGAAGGAAGCACTGCAGGGATGGTGGCTGTGTGGCATGGAGACGCAGCGTCCCTTTCCCTCGGGGACCTGGAGTTCCCTATATGTGACCTAAAGACGTTCCCCCTCAGGAATTTGAGATGCCCTGGATTGGAGAATGGTCTTTACCACCTTAGTGGAGAGACTGGAGACTAGGAGCTGTGCCCCCTCAGGGCCCACAGCCACAGTTTCCACAGTTCTGGGCGGGGGTTAACGGCAAGACACGACGTCACTGGTGCGGTGACGTCACAACCAGGAAGCTACAAGATGCGCATGCGGTGGAGCCGACGCTAGCTTCTGTTTGTACAGGTAAGTGCTTTGTGTGTGAATCTGTGAAGGCATGAGCTTTAAAAGCAGGCAGAAATTCTGGGCCCTGTCAGACTGGTCATGGGGGTGGTGTAGCAACCATTTACAGTGCCCATCTTAATGTTAGTCAAAGATTAGGATTTAGGTTTAAATCATTCGAAGTGCTAGTTCTTAAATTTGTACTTTCAGACATACATAAAAACCCTACTATCTCTCCCCCTGGACACCCAGGGTCCTACGTTGATTTTCTTCAAGAGTTTGCTCACTTTCTTTCAGACCTCTGCTGCTTGTAGGAGATTTTAATATTTACGTAGATGATGTAAATTATGCCCTAGGAATAACATTTGTGGACTTACTAAACTCTCTTGGGGTTAAACAAAACATAACTAGTCCAACTTATTGTTTAAATCACACACTTGAATTAATAATATCCCATGGAGCGGACGTCACTGACATAGACATTTTACCTCAGAGTGATGATATCACAGACCATTGCCTCATACTGTGCACAGTACCGGTAAAGCAAATTAGCTGCGTCTCATCACCAAATTTAACTTGGTAGGACTACTGTTCCGACCACTAAGGACAGTTTTACAAATAACCTGCCTGATTTATCTAAATTTCTCAGTAAACCCCTAAATGCTAATGATCTTGAGGTAATGACATAGACACTATCCTCACTAGCACATTAGACACTGTTGCCCCATCCAAATAAAAAAGGTTAGAGAAAAAAACACCTGCCCCATGGTATAATAGTCATACTCATGCCCTCAAGAGAGCAGTCCGTAATCTGGATAGAAAATAGAAAAAACTAAATTGGAGGTATTTATAATTGCGTATAAAGACAGTATGCTCAGCTACAGACAGGCGCTAAATGCTGCTAGAGCTCAGCACCTGAGCAAACTCATAGAAAATGAAAAAACAATCCCAGTTTCCAGTATAATGGCTAAATTAAAAACAAATCAGGTATCTGAAAAATCCATTCCATCACTGTTTAGTAGTGAGGACTTTATGAATTTCTGTACTGGAAAAACTCCTCAGTATCTGTAGGTCACATCCTTAAACCCCTCAAGTTGGCATTAAAAAAACTAATTTGGATCCAAATAAACTATCAGATTACAGACCAATTTCAAATATTCTGTTTATGTATATGATTTTAGAAAAAATTGTGTCTGCCCAGTTATGTTCCTTCTTACAAGAAAACAAAATCTTAGAAGAGTTTCAGTCAGGTTTCAGGCCCAATCATAGCACAGAAACTGTAGTCATTACACTGTAGTCATGTAGTCATTAATCATTATTAAACAAGCTACAGTTAGTTTGTAATGTAGCAGCCAGAGTTCTCACAAGGTTGACAAAATATAACCATATAACCCCAGTCTTATCATCCCTACACTGGCTACATGTTAAGTTTCAAATTAACTACAAACTATTGCTACTTACCTTCAAAACCCTAAATGGTTTAGCTCCCATGTATCAATCCAGTCTTTAAACATGCTACAATCCATCACGCTCCTTGAGATCTCAAAACTTCGTACTGTTAATATAACCCAAATAAGGATGGGTTCCCCTTTTGAGTCTGGTTCCTCTCGAAGTTCCTTCCTGATAACATCTAAGTTTTTCCTTGCCACAGTCACCCAGGCTGCTCATCAGAGATAAATAGACATCATCCATTTTAATTCTTAAATTCTGTAAAGCTGTTTGAGACAATGTCTATTGTGAAAAGTGTTAAAGGAACATTATTTGAGCTGGAAGGATGCATACATGGAAGTATGCATCCTTCAGATCTATTGTGACAAACCAGTCCTCGGACCTAATTTGGAACGCAACTTAAATCAGGGTCAGCAACTTGAACCTACGTCTCAAAAGTAAGCACGCAATCCTCTGTCCTTTTTGGGAACTATGAAGAAACGGCTGTAAAACCCAGACTCTCTGTCTGATGGAGAGTCTGGGCTCTTCCTGTTCCATAACCAGAGCCTGCTCAAGTTGAACTGGGGCGGACAAAACCCGAACTGAATCGTATAGCCTCTGTCTACAGTGCGCAGGACCCATCGAGACACGTCTGGCAGACCCTGCCAGGCTGCTAGATTGTCTCTAAAGGAAATCAGTCTCTCGAGGAGGACGTCCCAGGAGGACATCCCTATCCCTGTCAAAGAGCATAAGCCTTGCCCACCAGCGCCGAGGTAGTACGAAGGGGCTTGGTGGGCAGTGGCGGGGTCTTTAGGAATGATGCGTCACCCGTGGAGAGATAACCAGATAGTCTCTCTTAAACTCGGGGCATTGTCCCATAACCTCACTTTTTTATCCGCCTATATTAGAATATAGCGAAACCTTAGGACTGAAGAGGCGAGCCGAGCAAGGCTTAACCCGGGACCTGGATATCTCGGTAGGCAGGTTTAAAAAGAAAGGTAGACCCTGGCGTGGAGGCAGTGATGCGGGTTGCAGAAAGCGCTCGTCAGGCTTGCTGGACGGGCTTGCTTTCTGCTGATCAGCCAGCCACTTGATGTCGAGTTTGACAACGGCTCAGGTCACTACCTCGCCTTCCAGTACAAACAGAAGCTAGCGCACTTTCACTCTATGTGCGTTTTATAGTTTCCTGGTCATTACTTCAACCTGCCAGTGACGCCGCACTTTCAATTGGACTGATTACACACGTGATTAGGAATGAGGACAACATGGAAACATTCCTAAAGGGTTGTTGACACAGCTTCACAGTCCTGACCTCTGTCCCAATTAATATTTTTGGGATAAACTAAATGATGACATCAGTGTCTGGCCTCACTAATGCGCTTGTGGGTGAATCCTCACAGCCATTTTTTCAAAATCTAGAGTGGTATTCTGTATGAGAATTGTTTAAATGTGATATTTAAAAAGTGTGTTTTATAGTGAGAGATTCATGAACCTTCAGCCATGTAGTGTATGAAACAAAAGACTCTTGAGTAAGATACTGTAGCATTAGTGACCTCACCTCATTGACTGCTATGTAATAGCGAGGCTGTTGAAACTGCGGTACGTTGTCGTTCCTGTCGCGTACCAAAATGCGCACCTCATGCAGAATAATTGTGCCCACCAGCCTATTAGTGCACTGAACCTGAACCACTATAGTAGTGATGGATCTTGGAGGCTGAAAAAGAAGGAGATAGAGAAAAGGTATTATTGACCATTTTGACATTGTAGGAACATATATGAGAATTATTTTTAATCTGCAAATATCACACATACAGTGCATCTGGAAAGTATTCACAGTGCATGATTTTTTCCAAATGTTATTATATTGCAGCTTTATTTAAAAATGGATTAAAATAATAATTTTCCTCAAAATTCTACAAAAAATCTTTTATAATAACAACATGAAGTTTGTTTAAAATATTTGCAAACTTATTAAAAAGGTAAAAAACGAAAGAAAAAAAAAAGAAATTCACGTACAGTACATACTGTAAGTATTCACAGCCTTTGCCATGACACTCAAAACTGAGTTTAGGTGCATCCTGTTTCCACTGATCATCCTTGACCTGTTTCTACAACTTCTAAAACCAAGCAATGAAGTCCAAGGAATTGTCTGTAGACCTGTAGACCTCTGAGACAGGATTGTACACAGATCTGGGGAATGGTACAGAAAAATGTCTGCAGCATTGAAGGTCTCAATGAGCACAGTGGCCTGCATCATTTGTAAATGGAAGAAGTTTGGAATTACCAGGACTTTTCTTATATTAAGCTGCCTGGATAAAACTGAGCGATTGGGGGGGTGGGGGTGATGGGGGGCTTAGTCAGGGAGGTGACCAAGAACCCGATGGTGACTCTGAAAGGGCTACAGAGTTACTTTGTCAAGAGAGGAGAACCGGCAGCAATGTACAGAGACATCCTTGATGAAAACCTGCTCCAGAGCGTGCTGGACCTCAAACAGGGACAACAATTAATTCTCCAACAGGATGACGACCCTTAGCACACAGCCAAGATAAGAAACAAGTGGCTAAGGAGACAACACTGTGAATGTCCTTGAGTGGCCCCGCCAGAGTTTAGACTTGAACCTGACTGAACATCTCTGGAAATATCTGAAAATGGCTAATCACCAAAGCTCCCCATCCAACCTAATTGCGCTTGAGAGGTTCTACAAAGAAGAATGGGAGAAACTGCCCAAAATTAGGTGTGTCAAGCTTGTAGCATGATCCTCAAAAAGACTTGAGGCTGTAATTGGTGCCAAAGGTGCTTTAAGTATTGAGCAAAGGCTGTGAAAACATTTGTAAATGTGATGTTTTTTCATTTTTTATTTGTAATAAATTTCCAAAAATTTTAAAACAGTTCTTTCACATTATCATTATGGGATATTGTTTGTAGCATTTTAATGAAAATAATGAATTTTGGAATAAAGCTGTAACATAACACAATGTGGAAAAAGTAAAGTGCTGTGAATACTTTCCGGATGCACTGTACACACACACACACACACACACACACACACACACACACACACACACACACACACACACACACACACACACACACACACACACACACACACAAATTTAAGAAATAATATATGTACTACATGTATACCAGTATTTAAGGTCATAGGTGTAGTGCCAGGGTGGTCACAATTCTAGCATTACCCCTCTAGAAAGCTATTTTAATTATTTACCTCAATAATTTTCTCAAGTAATTGAATTATATGCTATTTCATATAATACTGTTGCTTCATGAGCCCACTGTTAAATTAAGTATTAGGTGTTTGTGCAAATTTTTATGCAAGTGTGTGTGTGTGTGTGTGTGTGTGTGTGTGTGTGTGTGAGAATTTACTCACATCTCGGTCCAGTATTCTTCCAGTACTGTTGAGGTAGAGTCTCTGAAGCATAGGGTCCAGTATAACCCAGTAGTCATAGTTCCCCAGTAAAGTAAGAGATATGGTCGGGTCTGGGTCCTGTGCTTGACCATTAATCTGCATAGTCTCCACCAGAATTGTACCTGAGAGAGATAGAAGGGGTGGGTTGTTTTAGTATTTCAAAAATGACCTTTACTGTGTAAAGACTATCAACCTTGATATTTGGATGTTAAAGTTGATTACCATCTTTGTTGCACGATAGAAAGAATATACATAGAAAACAATGGCAATTACTTACTCAGGAAAATGAATCATTAATTATGTGGATGCTCATCAGCCACACATTCAGAAAGTCTAATTTTAAAAATGTAAAATTACAACACAGTGTTAGGCTGGTGTATGCAGTACACATAATTTCCCGATAGTATTTTACTTGTAACATTTATTCAAAGTTTTAGAGGCACCTTCAACAACTTCTCCAAGTCGAATATTCATGGAAACTTGCATGGCCATTACAGACAACTGATTTTGGGGGTTTTTTTGGGTTCAATTTGTTATTTGGATGTCATTAATCGGTTAATACAATCTACATCCAGTCTAAAATTGATCGAAAAACCACTGGTTACAATGACAGATTTTGTAAGTAAAAATAAATAAATAATTAATTAAACAAAAAAATACACTAACAATAACCTAGCTATAAATGTGAGCACTGCTAAACTTTGTTGAAGGACCTCTCTGTGTTTCACAATATTTCCCCCACTTTTTCTTACAAAGACATTGTAAAGGCATCTACTGTGCACAGCCTGCTTGAGGTTCCCACACAAATATATTTTGTTGGATCTGGGTCTGAGCTCTGGCTACATCGTTCAAAAAACCTTGATTTCCTTTTGGTTACGCCATTACTTTTAGATTAGACATTTTTTTCCGGTCATTGTTGTGCTGAAAAGATACAATTCCTTTTCATCTTCAGCTCACTACCAGACACTTAACATCTGTCATGCTACTTTGTTTCCAATATACCCCTACACCTTTATGTTTCATGTCACGTGACCATCTGCATCTGAATCCTGTTGTCTGTTAATTAGCACTTGTGTAAAGATTTCATTGCAGCAAACTCTTTTCTCACATTTGTCTTTCAGGCGTTATGTCAACCCAGCCATTAGGGGGGCACAAGCCAGTGTACTCTTAGTGCCGGTCCCAAGCCCGGGTAAATGGGGAGGGTTGCGTTAGGAAGGGCATCCAGCGTAAAACATGTGCCAAATCAAATATGCGGATCACAAATGAGAATTTCATACCGGATCGGTCGAGGCCCGGGTTAACAACGACCGCCACAGGTATCGTTAGCCGACAGGGTACCGGTGGAAATTGGGCTACTGTTGGCCGAAGGAGGAGAAGGAGAGGAGGAAGGCGTCTACAGAGACGGCAGGAAAAGGAGCAGTGTAGGAGAGTAGAGGTTCGGGTTGGTACTTTAAATGTTGGTACTATGACGGGTAAAGGGAGAGAGATAGCTGATATGATGGAGAGGAGAAAGGTAGATGTGTTGTGTGTTCAGGAGACCAAGTGGAAAGGGAGTAAGGCCAGGAACATTGGAGGTGGGTTTAAACTGTTTTATCATGGTGTGGATGGGAAAAGAAATGGTGTAGGGGTGATTCTGAAGGAAGCGTACAGTAAGAGTGTAGTGGAGGTGAAGAGAGTTTCTGATAGGGTGATGATCGTGAAGGTGGAAGTTGAAGGGATGATGATAAATGTCATCAGTGCCTATGCTCCACAAGTTGGCTGTGAGATGGAGGAGAAAAAGATTCTGGAGTGAATTAGATGAAGTGGTAGATGGTGTACCTAGGAAAGAACGATTGGTGATTGGGGCAGACTTTAATGGGCATGTAGGTGAAGGGAACAGAGGTGATGAGGAGGTGATGGGTAGGTATGGTTTTAAGGAGAGGAATGTGGAAGGGCAGATGGTGGTAGATTTTGCTAAAAGGATGGAAATGGCAGTGATGAACACGTATTTTAAGAAAAAGGAGGATCATAGGGTGACGTATAAGAGTGGAGGAAGGTGCACACAGGTGGATTATCTTCTGTGTAGGAGATGCAACCTGAAGGAGATTGGAGACTGTAAGGTGTTGGCGGGGGACAGTGTAGCTAGACAGCATCGGATGGTGGTCTGTAGGATGGTTTTGGAGGCGAAGAAGAAGAGGAGGAAAGTAAGGTTTGAAAGAAGAATAAGATGGTGGAAACTTAAGGAGGAAGAGTGTAGTGTGAGGTTCAGGGAAGAGGTCAGACAGGGGCTTGGTGGTGGTGAAGAGGTGCCGGATGATTGGGCAACTACTGCAGGAGTGATGAGGGAGGCAGCTAGAAAAGTACTTGGTGTGACATCTGGAAATAGAAAGCAAGACAAGGAGACGTGGTGGTGGAATGAGGAAGTGCAGGAGAGCATTAGGGGAAAGAGATTGGCAAAACAGAAGTGGGATCGACAGAGTGATGAGAAGAGTAGGCAGGAGTACAAGGAGATGCGGCAGCAGGTTAAAAGGGATGTGGCGAAAGCCAAGGAAAAGGCATATGAGGAACTGTATAAAAGGTTGGACACTAAGGAAGGAGAAAAGGATTTATACCGATTGGCCAAGCAGAGGGACCGAGCTGGGAAGGATGTACTGCAAGTTAGAGCAATAAAGGATGGAGAGGGAAATGTGTTGACTAGTGAGGAGAGTGTGTTGAGAAGATGGAGGGAGTATTTTGAGCAGCTGATGAATGAGGAAAATCAGAGAGAGAGAAGGTTGGAGGATGTGGAGTTGGTGAAGCAGGATGTAGATAGGATTAGTAAGGAGGAAGTGAGAGCAGCGATTAAGAGGATGAAGAATGGAAAGTCGGTTGGACCAGATGACATACCGGTAGAAGCGTGGAGATGTTTAGGAGAGATGGCAGTGGAGTTTTTAACCAGATTGTTTAACAGGATTCTGGAAGGGGAGAGGATGCCTGAGGAATGGAGAAGGAGTGTGCTGGTACCGATCTTTAAGCATAAGGGAGATGTGCAGACCTGCAGTAACTACAGGGGAATTAAGTTGATCAGTCACACCATGAAGTTATGGGAAAGAGTAGTGGAAGCCAGGCTGAGAGAAGAGGTGACCATCTGTGAGCAACAGTATGGTTTCATGCCGAGGAAGAGCACCACAGATGCCTTATTTGCTTTGAGGATGTTGATGGAGAAGTATAGAGAAGGACAGAAGGAGCTGCATTGTGTATTTGTGGATTTAGAGAAAGCGTACGACAGGGTGCCGAGAGAGGAGTTGTGGTATTGTATGAGGAAGTCAGGTGTGTCAGAGAAGTATGTGAGGGTGGTGCAGGACATGTATGAGGACAGTGTGACGGCAGTAAAGTGTGCAGTAGGTACAACAGACTGGTTCAGGGTGAAGGTTGGACTGCATCAAGGATCGGCCCTGAGCCCTTTCCTGTTTGCAGTGGTGATGGACAGGTTGACGGACGAGGTCAGACAGGAGTCTCCCTGGACTATGATGTTTGCAGATGATATTGTGATTTGTGGTGAGAGTAGAGAGCAGGTTGAGAAGAGCCTGGAGAGGTGGAGATATGCGCTGGAGAGAAGAGGAATGAAAGTCAGTAGGAGTAAGACAGAGTACATGTGTGTGAATGAGAGGGAGGGAAGTGGAGTGATGCGGTTGCAGGGAGAAGAGGTGGAGAAGGTGGAGGAGTTCAGGTACCTGGGGTCAACAGTGCAAAGTAATGGAGAGTGTGTTAGGGAAGTAAAGAAAAGAGTGCAGGCAGGGTGGAGTGGGTGGAGAAGAGTGACAGGAGTGATTTGTGATAGAAGAGTATCTGCAAGAATGAAAGGGAAAGTTTATAGGACTGTGGTGAGACCTGCGATGTTGTATGGATTAGAGACAGTGGCATTGAGTAAAAAACAGGAGGTGGAGCTGGAGGTAGCAGAGCTGAAGATGTTGAGGTTTTCGTTGGGAGTGACGAGGATGGACAAGATTAGAAATGAGTTTATTAGAGGGACAGCACATGTAGGATGTTTTGGTGACAAGGTGAGGGAGGCGAGATTGAGATGGTTTGGACATGTGCAGAGAAGGGACATGAATTATATTGGTAGAAAAATGCTGAAGATGGAGCCACCAGGTAGGAGGAAAAGAGGAAGGCCAAGGAGGAGGTTCATGGATGTGGTGAGGGAAGACATGCAGGTAGTTGGTGTAAAAGAGGCAGATATAGAGGACAGGGTGGTATGGAGACGGATGATCCGCTGTGGCGACCCCTAATGGGAGCAGCCGAAAGAAGAAGAAGAAGAAGAAGAAGTCTTTCAGGCGTTATGTCATATAATATTTATATTTATTGTGCTCTAGTATATTTGTGCTTTACTTTTGCACTGTAAGTAAACATCTGCCTTCACATTATTACATGGCAAGAAGATCTTGTACAAAAATCGATCAATATTTGCTATTCATGATCTTTGATAAAAGCCCTGGCTCTGGCTAAAGAAAAGAAGCCCTGGAGCATGATGCTGTCACCACTTTGCTGCATTCTGGGTATGCTGGTCTTCTGATGTGTTTTTTTTTTTTTTTCCCAACACACGTTTTGGAATGATGGAATTATTATTTGAAACCTTTTAAAATGGATCTTATTAGACCATAGCACATCACTTGCCACATGGTTGAGCTTGATATACAACCACCATCCTTAAAAAGGAATTAGAGGAATGCTGTCCCATTTTTATTTAAACCAGGAGTTTGGGGAAAAGCTGTCCCTCTTCTCTTTATTCCAAAGGATGTGGCATCCTGGTTTGCAAAAAGAATTTAATATTTTGATTCGTCTAACATTTTCCACGTTGCCTAGTCCATTTTAAATGAGCTTTGTCTAAAAAAAAAAAAAAAAAAAAAAGCCGCATTTCTGAATCATGTTCACATATGGCTTTTTCTTTGCATGACAGAGTTTTGGCCTGCATTTGTGGATGGCACAAAAACTGTGATCCCAGACAATCAGGCATGTTATAAAAGCAGTGCTGCCTGAGAGCCAAAAGACCAGGGGCAACAAGTATTGATTTTCAGACAGGTCTCTTGAATCTTTTTTTAATATTATGTACTTTATATTATTAAATATTCAGTATTAAATAGTTCAATAGTCTTTACAATTTAAAGATTTTTTTCTAAATTTTCTGAATTCTTTATGAAGAAATACACTAATACATGTTTTATAACCAATCAAATTGCTGAACTATAGCCAAATAACCTAATAATTGGAAACAATTAATGTTTTAGTAACAATTACATGTCCAGCCATTTGTTGACCCCATACAAAAACCTTTACGACATTATTTTTTTTTTTCCTTAAAATTTTATATTCCCTTAGTTTAAACATGCAATATGTTTTTTATGTTTTATTGTGACAAATATATTGGTTCATAAGATTTTTAAATCATTGCATTCTGATTTTATTTTTTTACATTTTATGCTGCATCCACCTCTTTCAAAATTGGTATTATAGTTAACCTTCATGGTTTTCATGAGAATGATCTTACCCATCACCCAGACTAAGAATCTGAAAGATGGTCACATGCAGAAAATCATCAGTATTTGTCAAATATTCTTGCAGCTCCTATAATGGGTGTTTGAGTAAGTGCCTTAAATAAGATTCAGTTAGTTCAGAATGCAGCAGCAAGAGTCCTCACTAGATCTAGAATATATGACCATATCACCCCTGTTTAATCAGTCTACACTGCTCCCAATTAAATCTTGCATTGATTATGAAATACTACTACTGACGTATAAATCACTTAACGGTCTCGCGCCACAGTATCTGAATGAACTTCTGTACCATTATGATCACCCATGCCTACTTAGATCAAAAGGTGCAGGCTATTTGTTGGTACCTTAAATAATTAACACTATAGCAGGGGGCAGAGATTTCTCTTACAAAGCTCCACAGTTATGGAACAGCCTTCCAACTCGTGTTCGGGACTCAGACACATTCTCAGTGTTCGAGGCTAAAAACCTATTTATTTAGTCAAGTCTTTTATCAGTAGAATTTTCTTAGGTAAAGGAGCAGATCTGGAGGGATATAGAGTTTTTAGTGAACTTGGATTTTTGTTTTGCTTTGTTTAGGTTTGTTGACAGTGGCCATCTCTAATGTCTGTGTTATCTTCTGGCTCTTCCTTTTAGTTATGCTGCCATAGCGAGTCTTGCCAAAGTCCCCAACTGCACCGTGTCCTTTCATACAACAATAAGGATACTTAATAATCCATATTATTCTCTCTCTGTCACCCCTCCTCTCTCTCTCTCTCTCTCTCAGTCGAATTAAACATGCTCCTGAGGTTCCATTGACCACTGTTCCTGCCCCTCTCATCTCCTTGGATCTGCCTGCTTCAACCCAGGCTGCTTCTGGATGGTGTTCATCAACAGCCTGGGGATCCATTTAAATAACGGAGTAAGAACAGGAGCTTCGAGAATTTGGATTTGCTCTGTAGTTAATGTTAACAGTCTGCTACACTGACTCAGGACTACCGTTTGCATCTGATCACCATCACTGCACACCTCAACATCGTTTATCTGTAATAAATGGGCATTCTGTGACACCCAGATGAGGATGGTTCCCTTCTGAGTCTGTTTCCTATCAGGGTTTCTTTTTTATGCCATCTCGGGGAGTTTTTCCATGCCACAGTCACCACCAGCTCGCTCATCAGAGGCAAACTGACACTTAAAGAACATTCTTAATCATTCTTTATCACTGCATTATCTGTATAAAGCTGCTTTGAGACAATGTTCAGTCTC